>NW_009600005.1:56638-146267 GCF_000690535.1 Cariama cristata
TAAACAGCAGCTTCAGGATTTGGGTTTTTTTTGTTGTTTGGTTAAAAAAAACAAGCTAGTGTTCTTTTTCCAGAATTCACTGAGAGATTCTTAATAACAAGTCAGATGTTAACTTTTTCAGATCATATCCTTGAGTTCTACAAGGAGAGAGTAAACCTGTTAAAGGCTGTTAGACTGTTAACTGTTAACGCTAGTAAAGATACCTTACCATCCATCATATGCCCAGAGTCCATTATAAAATGCCAGACCGACAGAGCTAACAGAAATTTTACTGTCCTTGAAAGAATCTTTAAAGTTCTCAGTTTTTCCTGCAAATAAGATGTAGATTACTAGTCAGTGTTGAAGTTAATTCCTTTAATCCTCACCAGATGAAGACACATTCCAACATGTCTCATTTTGAAACAGCTCACTGTTAAAATCAGTTAATACCAATTTTTATTAATTGATTGGTAGTGTTGCATTTCCTATCCACACCCCTTCTCTGAAAGAAAAATCACAGAATTTATTTGGTTGGAAGAGCCCTCTGGGATCATCGAGTCCAACCTTAGCCCTAACACCACCATGGCACTAAGTGCCATGTCCAGTCTTTTCTTAAACACCTCCAGGGATTGTGACTCCACCACCTCCCCGGGCAGCCCATTCTAATGCCTAACTACCCTTTCTGTGAAGAAATGCTTCCTCATTTCTAGCCTGAACTTCCCCTGGCGCATTTTCAGACTATGCCCTCTTGTCCTGTCATGACTTGCCTGGGAGAAGAGGCTGACCCCACCTCACTACAACCTTCTCTCAAGTCGTCGTAGAGAGCAGTCAGGTCTCTCCTCTGCCTCATCTTCTCCGGGCTGAACACCCCCAGCTCCCTCAGCCGCTCCCCATCAGACTTGTGCTGCAGACCCCTCACCACCTTTGTTGCCCTTCTCTGGACATGCTCCAGCACCTCCAGGTCTTTCTGGTAGTGAGGGGCCCAAAACTGGACATAGGACTCGAGGTATGACCTCACCAGTGCCAAGTACGGAGGGACAATTACTGCCCTGGTCCTGCTGGCCACACTATTGCCGATACAAGACAGGATGCTGTTGGCCTTCTTGGCTACCTGGGCACACTGCTGGCTCATGTTCAGCCAGCTGTTGACCATCACCCCCAGGTCTTTTTCCACTTGACTGCTTTTTAACCACTCTTCCCCCCAGCCTGTAACGCTGCATGAGGCTTTTGTGGCTGAAGTGTAGGACCCAGCACGTGTTCTTGTTGAACCTCATGCCGTTGGTCTCGGCCTACCTATTCAGCCATAGGTCCCAAGAGATCTGGAACTAAAGCATTGAACAGAGAGAGCCTTACTGTTGTGCCACTTCTGTCAGTGGGAAAATTTTTAATGGTCATAGCAGAAGCTAAAATTTTTCCAAGTATACTTATTTACCTTGTGCAAGGAGAACAATTCCACTTATAACAATGATTGTGACAATGATCAATTTAGTAGCTGTGAGAAAATTCTGGAGATAGCTTCCCAGCTTCACACTCAGTGAATTCACGATTGTAATTATCACTAAAAGAAATAAATTTATGAATTTCTGCATCAAATTTGCTAGAATTTAAAGAAAAGTTGCCTTTTAAAACCTTCCCCCCCCCCCTTTATTTACTGTACTGCTTTTTCCTCCCATGGAAGAGAGGAGGTTTTTTAACATACTGTGTTTGGATAACTTCTAAAATAGTGAGGAAAAACAGTTTTTCTGAATTAGATTTTGATAGTACCTATAACAAAAAAAAATATATTGAAGTTACACAGCATTCTGGTAAATACAGAAATAATATTTCCACACTTTTCTTCCTTTTCTGCTAGGGGTATATATATATTACACAGCTGTATCTATCTTAATAAAGAATAAAAGAAACTTAGACCAAGAAAAAGCCATTTTTAAACCTATCCTTTTTGTATGTTGTTGAATTAGTTATTGTGGGAAGGACTTGCTGTACTGTGTTCCAAAGTTTTCTGTTGCTTTCAGCATAGGGCACTTCCTGGTGCCTCCATGAAGATTAACCTATGGAAGTCTCACTGTGGTGAAATGCATTCATTGGTGGGGCTAAACAGAAATCGCTACGCAACTATACATCTTGTCTCTTTTCCTTTAAAAGTATGAATCTTACCAATGGCAGCTGCTGCAAGACACTTGATGACAACTTGGGGTGGTTCGCAACCTGGATAAAAAGGAGCTGATGCATATTCCGCAAAGCTGAGACAAATGATTGCAAATGAACTGGGTTTTGTGACGAGTAAGCTTGTCCAAGAAAACAGAAATGCTGGAATTGGGCCAAATGCCTCCATAAGGTAAGGGTATTCTCCCCCAGATTTTGTGATCATTGTACCAAGCTCAGCAAAACAAAGTGCACCTGAATAACAAGAAAAACATTTATTGTTGGTTTAGTTCATACACTTCCTAAGCTATGACTGGCTAGAACAGGTTATCGCTTTTTAATAGGTAGAAAAGGTAAGGAAATGGATATATACAATGCATCATTACTCTTCTCATGCTTCTGCACATTTTACTGTATATGCAAAATAAAATTTTGATTACTTGTGAGCAATTGGGAAAAATAGACTGAAACTATTAAGTTACAGTCCAGAATTTACTACTCTTGGTGTTTAAGACTTTGGCAAACATTCTGATTTCGCATTGGATTTCTGTTTGAGAAACCAATGCTATAAGAAGCATAGAAGCATGCAAGAAGCATAAGAAGTGACAACTGCACTGGCTGACCTACCTTTTGGAAACCTGAGAAAAATAGACTTGAACAATTTTGAAGTAAAATGTCCACTAAGCTCAGCTTTAAAGTATAGTGGTACTTCTAGACTTATTGCTATAGGTAGCATCTTGCATACAAGTGTTTCGCATATGCTACATACCTGACATAATACCCAAAGAATTCCTTTTTGCTTTACTTCTTGAAATACTGAGATGCTTAGTGCTAAATTTCCAGGTAATAGAATTAGATTTACACAATTACACACGTAGAAAAATAGCAGAAGTGTGTAGCTCGCTGCCAGTAAATTTCACATTTTGCCTGTATTTTAAATGGAAAAGTATTCTCTTTATTACAGTTAGTGCGTGAAGTAAGCAAAACTAAAACTTGCTTTCAAAATGAGCTGAAAATGTGCTTTACAGTTTTAAAAACTTAATTTATATTTTATAAACAGCACATATTTTAAACTTTTGCCTGAGTACTGCTATACTCACCAGGATATGGTTGATTTTGGTCTAGGTGCTGCTGTTAGCCAATTTGTGAAATGAAAGTAGTATGCAGAAACAGCAGATGCAGAGATTTAAGCAAAGATTTGAATTCTTTGCTGACTCACTTACCTAATGTTGCAAGAATTCCGCAAGCTGCCCAGATGGTTAAACAAGGACCCACAGCTCCAACACTGGCAAGTACTGATTTTGGAGAAACAAAAATACCTGAGCCAATAATTGTACCAACAATCATACAGATTCCACTGATGAGGCCCACCTTGAAATAAGATGAGACATTTTGGTAAAGGAATTTCTAATAATTCAATCATTTTTTTCAGTATAATACAGTTATAGTAATTGTCATTAGTGAGTCTTTTTTCCTAGCTTTCAACATATAGTAATATATTAAACTCTGAAGTATCTCTTTTCTTTCTAAGATGCATACATGCTCTGTGGTGTACTCTTGCAGTTTCCAAAAGTACAGTTATTTGGAGTTCACTTGCCTGTGTATTTGCTTTATTAAACTGTCCTCTGGATTATGTGGGTCTCAAGTCTAACCTTGTACAGGTGAACATCCCCTTTCCAGTCTCTGATTAAACACTGAAATTCTTTTTTATGAGCACTTGAGGGATTTTTAATTTTCTAAGCTTCAAAAATTTGCCTTCTTGCATGGAGTCTGTTGTTCAGTAGTTGTTTTTGTTGCCTTGCTTCAGGTATCTGTGCACAGGAATTATCTTCATACTGCTGGGTGATTAAAAGATCATGTTCTCCTGACTTTGTAGTGATCTATGTATTACATGAAACTACTAAAACTTGAGGCATCTCCTGCTAAAAAAAACTCAATGGTATGGGCTACTTAAGTTTTCCTGTTCGTTATGGCTAGGGCTAGTCTAATAACATCAATATTTTTCCAGTCTTCACACCAAACTAAAACCACATAGAGAATCTTTTTCCAGATTACTTAAATTTTAAAGAGGAACTCCACTCCCTCCTGAGCACAAGTGGTATATCTGTTTTCTAAAGCATCCGTAGCTTTCTGGAGGAGACAAATTTTCACTTGTCTTTCTGTAGCAGTGGCTATTTTATGGCTATAAGCACTAACAAACGTTCAGAAGCAATGAGCTGAACAACCCAGTTCAGCCTGAGAACTCTATGTGGAAAGAAACAGTAAAGTTTATAAAGTGTCTCACTTGATCAACTTTGAAGTTATCAGATAGAAAAATAATTCAAATACTTAAAAAAAATATGTATTCTTGCTTTTTAATTGCATTCATAACAGAGCTATTTAACTAGTAATTTGCAGCTTCCTAAAATGTAAGCCAACCACACAATCAAGGCACTAGTACATCACTGCTAAATTGGGACATGGAGGCATGTGCACTGATCCCCCTGCTGCCAACCCCGCATATGCCCACAGACTGAGGATGAGAAGAAAGAGTTTTGCCTGCTTTTGTAGGTTCATTGTTTGGGGTTCGTGACTCTGAATAGATTGTCCATCCTCTTTTCCGTTGGCCTCTCCTTTTCTTTTCCTCAAGCTTTCTTCACCCATTTGGTTTACTTGTTGAAATCTTCAAGGAAATAAAACCAAAGATCAGTCTAGCGTTATTAACGTTTGCCTGAGTTTTACTGATACATACGAGTTCAAAATAGTGCAGTTAAATAGTGCCAGAAAACAAAGCCACAGACATTTGCTGACAGGCAAAGGACTTCCATCTACCTACCTATTCGGAGATTAAATCGAGAATGTGGTATGTCTACTTCACCTTATCCATCTGACTTGCTGTGGATTTCCCTCATACCTACCTGGCAGCGAATGTCTGTTTTCTGTCTCAGGTTACATTCAGCTGGGTTGTCCTTACAGGAACAGTCTAGGTTTTATAGCTTGTCCCTCCTTTGAATTCCTTCAGAGGTCCAGACAAATTGAATCTTTCTCCTAGTTTGTTTTCTTATCTAGGAGACCACCTTTGTGATCTTGGTTAAATTAGGCCTTGTCTCGGTTCCCTGGAGATGCAAGTATCTGCTAAACCAAGGGTTATCTGCTCTAATTGTCTAATTAGCAGCTCTTTGGCTAAAAAAAGAGTCGCCACTCTTCTCCATGTTGACTCAGGGTGAATGTCTTCCACTGAACCTTTTGTTTTCTTTAGAATTAGAATGTAAATAGTTCATTTTCAAATTTAAACTTAGACTTGTGATTTTTTTGGTGAGGATTTTCCTTGTCTTCCATAGTTTGAAATAAAATACAGCCTGAGGTAGTGAAGGAAGTTGATCATGTTAGGACCTGATTCTCAAAGTTGATTCTCTCCTCAAACCCTACAGCTGTAATTACTGGAATCTGTATGTTGAAGATCATTTTGCGGTTATACAGATGGTAAATCAGGAACGTGTCATGTTTAGGCAACTTAGCTAGTATCCAGTAATTTTTGACTACAAGAACAGTGACATTTTAAATTGACAGAACACCTATCTCAGTACTGCTGGTCTTCAAAAACATTTGGGCTATAAAGACATCTGGTTTATATTTTGAATTAAAGATTTTTTAAGAGAAATCGTCATGAATCCAAGTTTTAAGATTAAACCTACAATAGAAGGTTGCCCACATAAGGAATGCAGGGCTTGGGTCACTGAATTTTATTACAGCTTTGTGCCCAACTTCTCTTTTTGAAGTCATGTATTTAGAATGTTTTAATAATCGTCTTTCAGCAATTCATACTTTCACTTACCTTATTTATTTATCTTTGTTTGGTGTTAACCGGGTCCAGGAATCTTTAGTGTGTTTCTTTATTTCTCCCGTTAGATTTAACAGCCAGTTAGACGGCGAGGCATGTCCATGTCTGAAACCAGAATACGCAGAAGCAGCAGCAGCTTAAGTACAGAGGTTATAAAAGGTAATCATTAAACCCATTCTCAGCCAAGAAGCTTTGAGATAGGAACCACAGGTAAACCAATAGTCCAATTAGTTTATCTTTTAAAAAAAAAGTCTTTTCCATTTGTGAGAAAGTTTGTCCAGTACCTAAGTAGTATGCTACATAGTGAGAGTGAACCATAATTTGAAGAGTCTATTTTGATTTTTTATCAAGCAGTTTCTAATTTAGAAATGGTTTGAAAAGATAACCTTGAAGTAATTGTCATATTATGAGTGCATTAAAAACATCTGTGTAGGTGTTAACTTGCATCCTATAAAAATAGTTCATGTTTTTATCTTGAGAAGGTAGAGAAGTGCGAGCAGAAATTTTTCCTTTGTTTTTCATTAACCTGAAAGCAGCTGAATGGGCAGCTTGTGTTCCCTTCACTTGCAGTTCCAATTCATTTTTCATTTTTGTAAATATTTAAAAATATTGCCTTAGTGAAAAATGCCATTCTCTATTTCTACACAGTTATATATCCAGGAGAAAAGGTATTGTTAGTCCTGAATGCTGAAATAAGGTAGCTTCTTTCATTCCAGCTAGTCATCCCTAAAATACTTGCAAAAAAACCCCTTTTTTCACCTCATTGTTTGGGGAATGCAGTCGTACAGCTCCTTTTCTGTATGACATCCAAAGCAGTAAGTCCTGATCAGCCTGACCTAACTTCAGCTGACTTTTTTCAATAAACATTTACTGTTAAAAGATGTACTAGTATTAGTCACTGATGTTAAGAGTTGTTACCTTGTTAAGACAATGTCTCATGAGCAATAGTAGTACAGGATTGGAAATAAGACCAAATTGTTGGACCCAAGTATCAACAAAACTGTATCCTGACACGATTTTACAGGTTTTTTTTTTAACCGTCTGCTTAAGCATGCAGGCTTGATCAACTGGAATTCCCATCTTTTGTAATGTTGATGTAAATCTGTGACTAAAAATGGCCTCTGAGAAAACGCAAAACAGACTTACGTTGGTTTATATTTGCCATGTTTTGTGATGGTTGAGCCAGACTCTGTGCTGTGAGTGTCTTTCTCCAAGACTGAGATTGCAAAGTAATGTCAGTCCTGAAAACAAAACCAAAGCTGTATTGTTTTACTCACTGTCTTACTTTTTCCTCTTGTTTTTCTTGTTTAATTCTCACAGAAATAGAGTTAAGCTTCAAGAGAAGCTCTTCCATCTTAACTAGCTTCTTGTTCAAAAATTGCTATCTGAATAATGGTCAGATAAAATTTCTTTTTTTTTCCTACAGATAAAAGAGAATAAAGAATGTTTAAAATTATAGTCTTAAAGCATACAAAAAGACAGATATCAACAACTTAATCCTTTTTTCTGCATCTTTTAGAAAGACTTTAAAATATTTTTCATGGTAACTGTGATGTAGGATTAAACAAACTCATGTTTTTATATCCATCAATTGCAGATGCCTTATTTGGGATCAGATATTATGTAATGTACTTCTAAGCTCTCTATAGCTGATAATTTTGAAATTAAGATTTATAATCTTATTCCTATGTTTTTCCTGAAATGCCACAGAGGCTATTGAAATAGCTAATGTGAAAAGAAAAAAGAAAGGAGGGGAAATCCATAATGTGGTGCTAACTTTGTCCTTCAAAATGAAGTAGACGCACCTTTCACATCATCTCTACACTGGAATTTCCAGACCAACCAAAAAAAGGGAAAAAACTTACATAATTTTGATGAAAAGATAATGGAGCATGTCATCTTTAATTCCATAGTAAGTAAAGCTTTGCTTAGGAATTTTTTTAGATTTAGTGTAGGTAATCTTTTGAATTTTTGTGCAGATGTATGTTCTATGTGTTTCCTGATGTTTTCAGATGTCTTTTCTTTCTGCATCAGATCCATACTCTGCTTTTGTTACTTCAGATATAATAAAGGCAACATTGAAAACTTGTTTTGAGTTTTTGCCTAAGCAGCTAGTTTCTTTGATCAACCTGGAATGTGTATTTGGAGAGTTCCCATCTATTCAATAGGTGTCTTAAATCTCTGCCAGTGACTTGACCTTAACTAGCCTGTGTTTCCTTATAAAAAACGAAAAGTATCTTCATTTATGGTTTAGTTTTGGTTTAGGGGTTAATCTTCTTGGGATGCTATAAACTTGTTAAAGGATTTGCAGTTTTACCAGCAATCCTTTTCCTCAGCCAATTAAGGAAAAAATAAACATTGAGTTCAAGGATTCTACTGCTATTTTCTTCATGGGCAAGAGAAATGGCATTTTACAGCCATGGGAAAAGACTCCTTCCCTCTCAAATACATACATAGGTGAAGAGATCAAGGAGTTCAAATTCCAAGGGGCTGCAGAAGCAAACACTCTGTGGGCTGGTCCTGTCTAAACAGTGTAGTTTGAACCTTTTCAAATGCTATTTACCAATTAAATTGTAAAAAGAATTTTTCAACTTTAATTCGAGAAACAGCAAGGGCAGAGTATATAAATACACCTTTTATTATCATTAGTCACTAATAATAAAGGTTAATGTTTGTTGGGGTTGGTATTTATTGCTTGTAGTAATGCACATGTTCTGCTTTGATCAACACTTAAGCAAATGGTTAAGGATCATTCTAACCAGCAGATTGTAATTGTAGCTTAGCAGTATCTTGGAATGGGTACTTTCCATTGTAACTTTGCTGCTTAACAGGTTACTTAGTTTTAATCAGAGAACCGGTTTGTTTACTTCCACTTGCTCTTCTTTGAATCCTACCGTTAATAGATGCACTGTAAGAAGTGATCTCACTACTGTCATCCTTAAATGCATTTTAATTTTTTTCTGAGTAATTGCAGGCATGCTGCAAGTGGAATATATGAAAACAGATTAAGAGCTGTGTCCATGCTGGGTTATGCTACTGGATTGCAAGATCTTTGCATCTTGTGGGAGTCAGTAGGAAAGATTATATACTATAGGCATTAAGAACTATAGTAATCTATGAGTTTTAAATACCTGTAATTTTTTTCCCTACTTAGTTCTTGGTTACAGGGTACTTGTGTTTGCCCTTGTGACAAATAAGGCTGTTGAAAAGATCTCCAGGTTTGCTAAAGGTTTTGCACTAGACCTGCCTGAATAGTGCACGTTTTTTGTTAAGGCAAAGTTGGGGTGGGTTTCTTGTATTATGTTTTTTTAAGCACAGCTGTTCAGAGACTCTTCATAAACTTGTAAATGCTGGTATGTCATTCTATCCAAAAGATCAAGGAGTCTCGTCTTAAGGATATTCTAAAGGAATTCTGACAGCATTTGAAGAAAATTAGCTTGAGTATATTGAATTAGTGTTTTTTCAGAGCTTTCAGGAGCTAGAGTTTCTAACAGTGTTTCAGAACCTGATCAGGATTAGTGATTTCTCTAATACACAGCCAGCTCCTCTTCTTTTACCATTTGAGGAACAAGCGCCTCCCTTTGATCTTCTTTTTGAGTCCAAAATTCAGATTGCATTCCACTGGTGTTTCATGAAGGAGGGATTACCAGGCAACATTGGCTTTGGAAGATGGCATCTTTAGCATGCCCGTTTCTAGCTGGGGAAGGAAAGCAGTGAATACTGAAGCACTCGGTACAGGTTATGATGCTCTGTGCTACCTACTTTTGAAGTCTTGGTTTAATTTTAAATTTATCAAAACAGAAGTTGGTTTACGTATCACAAGTTCTAAGTACTACAACATGGTATCTTTATATATTTCTTATCTGAATACAGATATGTTGAAATTAACTTAGTACAGGAAAAAATTGAGAGCTAAAAATATCTGGAGATCTCACTCACTGACAAACGACATTTTTAAAGGTAAAGCAGCCTTCAAGGTGTATCTGCTCTTCTAGATTCAAGCTGATTGGCGCTGTAGAATTTTTACCATATTTATTTAGATTGTATTTGCTGAGTAGGATGAGTGCTCAGAGCTCTCTTAAATGGAAGAACTGTGCCTGGCCAGCCAAAGATTTGTAGTCCCAGAGGAAAAGCTCTTGGAACTCCTGATGCAATGTGCCAGTATAGTGGCAAGAATTTTTCATGGGGAAAAGTCTTAGGAGGAGGCTGTCTCTTCTGAGCTGTTGAAGAGCAATGTTCTGGCTAGAAAGATACCATCTTTCTGGCTTAAAGATAGAGGAAGGGGAAAAAAAAAAACAGCGGGGGTTTAAATTACTTGTAAATGGCAAGGGGGAAATTTTCTAATAGGTTAAGAATTGGAAAATGAATGACCCCAGTTCACAGAACATTAGAACATACTTACCTTCATGTGTCTGTTGAGTGTCAGAATCTCCCTGGTATTTACACAACTGAGGCAGAGAGTATGTGATACTCTGCTCTGATGACACAGTAAGAAGTAATGCCAAGATATTTTAACAGTAGTTGGAGAATGCATTGCAACTGCTGAGGTTTACTGCAGACTCTCCAGTGATTTGTTTTGGTTTTGGAAAGGTGGTGGCAGTGTTTGCGTTTTGAATTTATAATCACATTCTTTCATCCAAATGTTTTTCTTGGGAAACTTGTGTTCAGTTATTACAGACAGAATATGCTGTCTAAATTTAATGTGACGACAGTTCCACAAATTCTGAATTGTTTTCTCAGCTTCTTGAAAGAAGTTGAAGAATGCTCCATGTTTTTCTGTTGTTTTGTGAAAGGGAGCTGAAGTTACTTCATTGGTTCAAGTTAGACTGAAAGATACTGTAAATGGAAGAAATGTGCGGTATATCAGAATCAGTATGCTCTGTCAGCAGTGGTTGAGGTAAAATAGTAAGTTGGAAGGGCTTTTATTGGTGACTGTCTTTATAGTCTGACCAGCAAATTGTGGCGGCAAGGTCTAAAAAATAGATTTAAAAAAAAACTTGTAATAGAGTAGATGAAGTACTAATTGAAAAACTTAGAAGCAGTGGCTCACTGTCAGGCTGGAAAAAGGTTTGTTCTGCAGGAGTGTGTCCTGGGGCTGTTCAGTGGTTGTGTTTGTGTTGCAGCTGGTGGGAAATACTGTGAATTTACATATTTGTGAACAGTACAAAATAGGGAGGATGCTCTAATAGAGTGGGCTGGTGAAGGGTTAGAATGTATTGCCCAAAGAAGTTACAGGGATTCCTTTGTTACACACCTTTAGTGAAAGATTAAACCAGTATCTGCCAGTAATGGCCCAGTAAATCCTCCTATAAGGGCATTTTTCAGTGATCTTAGATATTCTGTCGTGTGCAGAAAACTATGTCACACATGGGAGAGAAATCAAAACAAATGTACCAGCTTCAGTTAGAATCGTGAAAAGCTGTTGTGGTTCTTTAGTTACTGTGTATAGAAGACATGCTGAAAGCTTTGAATTCATGCTTGTGAACATTGAGCAGGATTCGCAGCTTTGGTATTTGCAAAGTGATTTTTGTGCAAATCATGCCAGCTGGAGAGAGGAAAGTAGAGCTTTGTTTGTGTATTCGACTGCTGCAGGAGGTACAGGCTTCAGAGGTTTACAATATCCATATAATGTGCACAAAATACATACATAGTAGTACCTTGGAGTTTTGGTAACAAGTTCTTCATGAATGCATGACAGAAGCTCTGCAACCTCTGTCAGATTCAGGATTTTGAATTTCTTAAGGCAGTTGTTTTACAGTTCAGATTGTGCCTTTGGTACTTTTTCCCCGATGCTATTTTCTTCCATGAACTATATCCCATTACTTAGTGTGGTTCAGAGGTTACTTGAAGTAATTTATTTCCATCCTTGATGGTAACAGAAAAGTGAAGAATGATTACAAGTTTTGTTTCTTCCTTAGTTTTCACATGCTAATCAGAAAATAAATCTGTAACTTTGTGTTTCCTAGAAGTTCCCTCCAGAGATGAACCTACAGTAAACGTTGCCAGATTATTAGCTTTCTTGTGGCTTAGCAGTATTGCACTTTTACATGTAGTAGCAAGGACTGGAAACAATTAAATAGGTGAATGGCTAGTATTGTATACTACGAGGGCTGGGGAGTTTTAAAAAAAAATTACAGTGGGCGAAGTCGTCTTTCATTTTGTGGAGAAAAGGTAAGATAACCAGACCTTAGTTAATTGGGAATCAACTGCAGCCATGTCTAAAACTGTGAGAGAATATATTTAAACTTCCTAATTCTTAAAGAATTGTCTATAGTAAAATGCACTATACTGTTCCCTTTTTATTCTTTTTGCATTGTTTGCTTTCATTATTTATTTCTCAGCTGAAGCAAGGCAAATGGAGCTGTCTGTTGTGTTGGTACAGGTTAGTTGAACAGTCTTTTGCAAGTGCTAGCAGAAGGATTTTACCCTGTGTCAGCTGGCACCTGATAAATGTAAAGGCAAAAGCAGCAGCCAACAGGTGTCAGGTACAGTGTTACATGGTGAGCACTTTTTCTCTGAGTAAAAGCACAACATCCCTTGCAACCAAAAAAACTTCAAAAATTTGCAAAGGTGGTAAGATCACACAATATCAGCTACTATCTTGATATTGTAACCCTTGCCCGCTTTGCACCATTTTTCATGCTCTCATTTTTTTATAGCAGTACTCGGATGCTGTTCATATCTTCTAAGCATATCCTGTTGTAAAGAGAAGCTCAGTGTACTGGAAGCTGATGGCTTTGGTCTTAAAGACCATTTAATGATCTATGACCACTGTCATAATCTCTGTTCAGAAGGTTCACAGAGTTCGTGAGGGCAGCTTCTCTGAAAACTGGAGTTTTATACATGAAGTTTGAAAAAGAGCTGAATTCTTGCTACTTCTGGAAATGTTTCTGGTTATAGTTCATGTATCTTAAAGCAGAGTGACAGCAGTCCCTAGGTAAGAGTAGAGTCCTGTTGTTTATGCACTGTACAACTACGTCAAAGCTGTCAAATAGTTTTCACCTGATCGGGTATCTTATCACCCAAACAGTTCAACATGATAAAAATATTTGTTTCCCTTTTGGTAGGGACATGCAGGTTTATTTTGAATGGGTAGGAGTTTCTTTAGGTTTTTTTAGTCAGCTTTTGTATCAGAAAAATAGTTGCAATGATGGTAAAAAGGCTGTATCTGGTTCCTAGCGAATGTAGTGCTGTGAAATACATTTTTCTTTGCCAAAGATTTCTCTGACAAATGTGGGTTTTAAGTTGGCCTTTTGAAATACCTTATATCACCTGTAAGTTTTGAAGTGCTAACACAGAATTGTTTATACTGGCTAATTACGAGGAAGCTCTAGTTCTTGTGCCTGTGCTAAATAGTTCTACTTCAAACTAGTTCTTCAGGCTTACAGAGCTATCCCTAGTACACTGGTGAAATGCAGGGTACAGGAATTAATTCTCAACTACTTTTTGTAGTGCTGTCTTGAGTCTTGATCCCCTGTCCTTTTGACTTTTTTTATTATTTTAGATTATATAAGCTGACACTTTTTTTCATACCAAAATCTGAGAAATAAGTGTGTGTTTCTGCTTGGAATTGGAAAATGATTAAAATCATATGACCAGTGGGGAGAAAACTAATAACTATTAAATAGTGTTCAGAATATTTGCACATATGTGTATGCGAAATGATTATTACAGTGGAGATGGAAAAATTCAGATAGACCCATCTTTGTAGTGAAAGTGATGCCTTTCTTTTCATCTTTGATCTTCAGACCACAATTAATCCTTAATTGAATGTTAGATTGCCTTAGATTAGATAGATTAGACTATGTGACACCGGTCTATTACAACAATCTGATCCGGTATTAAAGGGAAGAACACATACCAGCAACTGTTTTTATTGGCTCACGTCCTATCCTAACTTGGGCTGTTCGCTTCTAACTTCTGTAGCACCTCTCTTTCCTATCTTCCTGTGGTGTACCACAGCAGAGCAAGAAGAATATGACTGTGGAGAACAGTCACGGTGCACAAGGGAGCAGTGTCCTTGAATTGGGATTTTAATACAGCTACAGAAGGAGAAGGTAAGGAAAGTGGTGGTATCTGACAGCCGAAGTAAAACAGTGTAATACTGCCTTGCCTAGTCACTTCTTGTGAAGTTCTTGGTGGCCATAGCTGAGAACTGCTGATCACTCTGTTCTTTAACTATTATTTCACACTATGATGAGATGCATCTATAACTTTAGACTTGTCTGCCTGATACGCCTTTATTGATCTGTCCATTTTTCCTGCTCCTTTGATAAAGTAAATTGAGTTTCAGAAGCACTGTTTGTGTCAACCTCTTACTTGACTGGAACACAATTTAAAGTATGTTCTAGAGTAGACTTTCCAGCACTGGTATCTAATTCACTGATTATATTCATATGGTGTTAAAATGTTGTTTCATTGGCAGTGCATCTTTATGGAATTAATTTTTAATGAGAAATTAGAGGAGAATGTTGTCTATTCATTCCAAAAGGATAGATCTTGTACTTGTGTGATAGCAGGCATTTGGTATTAATGTTTTCAGTTTTCCACATTCTAAGCTAATTCTAGCCTAACCAATTTAAAACTCTTTTTTTGTTGTTGTTTTTCCTGATTTCGGATGGAACCAAAGTATTCTCTAACTTGTTTTAGTTACCTGACTTGAATCACGGTTCCTTCTGCTGGATAAATGCCTGTGTGCTATGGCAATATATAGAAAAAAGTATATTCCAAGTATTTTCCGTCTGTGAAATACAAGGTCTCTGTATTGGAACAGTTAAGTTCAGCTCATCTATGTGTCAGTCACTGTGTTGGTTACATTGCATTTTTCTGTGGTTCCTGATGGGTTTATGTGCCTAATCCAAGTTGTAATAAAATGTAACATAAGAACTGTGGTTATCGGCCTGTTAACGTGAGGACAGGCTGCAGTGGCAGAACCAAGCAGTTCTATTGAAGAAGCACAAGCCTATTAATTAAAACTGCACACAGGTCTGGTAACTAAAAGAATGAGGTGGTGTCTGGCCAGTTGTCACAATTCTGAGCAACTCTGATGACCGTTCCCAAGCATTACCAAAACTTGCGTCAGGGCGGTTGTGGGTGTGTGCCTGCCACGGTGCAGCTTCACCGGACAGCAGGGAAGGCCTTTGTGATGCTGTTGGATTGCGTGGTCAACAGGTCATGCACCGACTGGGCGAGGGCACTGCGCTTTGTGCTCCATCTGTACTGATTAACTCCCAGTAGTGATTCCTTGTGGTGTTTGGCTATCAGATAATGCAGTTAAATTCTTCTTAACTGCAGCTCCTAGAATTACCTCAGTTCTCAATATTCTGAAGCTGGAAAGAGTCAGTAACTGCCAAAATATACAAAATGCTTCTAATTGGGTTGGTTTCTAGTGACTCATTCAGTTTTTTTCCAGTGCTTAAAGAAAATTGATTAGTTTTTGTTTTTAACCGCTGCTTAAGCGTAGAAGCGATGGTGATCATCCTTTAGGCTCTTTAACTTGTTTCTTCTAGTTAGCTTTTGAGACATTGGATTTTTTTATTATTTTAAGTGGTGGTATTGCCTGCTAGGCAATGTTAACTCTTAAAATTATCAACTTTGTTAGTAAATTCAGTGGGATTTTTTCTGTTTGTGGGTTTTTTTACTTTGTGTTTTAAATGTTGTGTCTTTTATTAAAAAAAGTATTTTTTCAAAAGAATATTTGTATGTGTAATGCCTGTCTTTTTGGTTTTTTCTAATCCTAAAATCGGTGGTCTGTGATAAACATTATTTCATGTACTTTCTGTACATAGAAACATACTAAAAGTAAGTGGTTTAGTGCAAGATTAAAAACATCCAGAGCCTAAGATTTATCTTTCATCTGAAAGAAACTTAAGGGGAAACCAATTCTTTTAGCTGTTTCATAAAGTAGAAAATCAGTTTCTTCCTAACTGTCAGAAGGAATTGGAGAAGAGCAGCTGTCTAATCATTAATTCTATTTGTACAATACTTGACACTTTTGCAGAGGTGTTTACTTTTCTTAATCTGAAACAATTCCAGGATTTTACTGTCCAAGAATGTCAAATGGGTGATATGTATATATGTATTTAAAATATTTCTTAGTAGGATTTTTTGGTATGCCAAAATGGTATTTCCACAAAAGGACTCTCTCATCCATGGGACATCGTTTTCTCAGTTTTCTTGCAAATGCTGTGGAAACAGAGTATGGATAATCTGCCAGGGATGTGATTAAATGTTAGCTCATTTAAAGTTTAACATAATGTTTTAATATACGCAAATGAAAAAGCAAGTGTAGCATTTCTGCACGTAGTGTTAGAGTGTCCTTGTCAAGGTGCTGTCCTTTGAACCATGTATTAAAACATGCTCTAAAATGAGAGCTGTGAAAAACGGGAGGCAGATGTGGCAGAAGGGTAATCCTGAGACATTCCCAGTTTACTTCAGTGGAAGAACGGTTAAGGCAATATTGAGAGTTTTTAAAATCTCCCTTCTTTCTAATGAATTAGCAATATGATAGTTTTTTCCCCTCTGAAGTTGTTTATTTTTACAAAATCTTGAGACATACTCAAAAGGACAATTAAAAACAGATGAGAATAATATGTAAATGATTTACATATGCAGTTCCAAGGTTGTATTTGCATACTCAGAGATGCTTATCTTGAAAAATAGGACATAAGACTTCATTTTCAAAACCTGCCGTCAAAAACATGAAAAACAATGTGGGTATAGCCATGTATGTTTGTTGTTCCAGGATCACTGTAAGCATACATGCAGATTGGACCTTGTATGGAAATGAGGGGAGTGTGTATGTCCATATGGTCTATATATGACTTGTCTGAATAGGTATTTCAGATCTTCCATTTCAAATTCAAGGAAGACAGGACCGGTTTAGCAACATACCCCCCCGCCCCCGATGAATTCACATACTGAGTTGTTATTTAAGACTGTGCTTAAAAATAGTTTCTCTTGTTTTGGTGGTTATTGTGAGTCACTGAGTGCTAAAATAATCAAGATGAAAAAGCCAGGAGATGGAAAGAATTTGAAGATGTACCTCTTGTTAAGTCTCTGGGAGGAGACCTTAAGATAGTAGTGCTGGTTTTGTTAGTCACAGTCTTAATGTGGCATGTTGAAGTTTTATCTTGATGAGCTGGTAAGGTTGCTGCATTTGTTTTATTCCCAGCAAAGGAAAGTAAAGTATGTACTAAAATCCCACTGATGGTGAGACTTGGCTACCTTTGACTTGGCTACCTTCGTTGTCCGAAAAGACAGATTCGTTACACGGTGTGCGATAAGCCGACCGCACACAGCGACAAGATACTGATTTATTTGCAAAGCTGCGCAGGTTCGGGTGCTAGGTTGTGTTAAAAGATTTTTAACATCAATTCTTCGACATCACCTTGGTGTTTTGTTTTTCATCAGGATGGTATCTGAGTGCGCCGAGATTCTGCACTTTGAGAGTCTGTAGAGTCTTTGAATTTTGACTGTATTGTGGAAGCTGGCTTTAAAAACAGTACATACACACAACATGAAAAATCGTGGTGTGATAGGAGGTGCTCTCCCCACCCTCTCCTAAATAACCCTGTTCTGCTGAGTCATGGCCTTACCCTGAAGGAAAATGCCTCGGGAAAGCAGGAAACTTTCTAGATGCAAACAGTATGTATTCTTTTTGGCATTAAACTTGGTTTTCTACTTTTTGTTAACTTTGATCAAAGCCAATGAGATTCTTCATTATTGCTAATATTATACAACTACAATAGTTACTGTGTTTTTGTATTGTTAGTTTTCTGGTACTGTTTAGGTTTTGTTACGGAAATGAAGCGAAAGCAAAAAGCTGATGCAACAAGTTTATATGTAAATCCAAAACAAAGTTACTTCATGCCAATATGTACTACTACAACGTTGATGGGCAATAATGTGAAAAATCAACAATTCTGACACATACTTGTCTTAGCTTTCATAATAATCTAAAGGCTTGCACTGCTACAGAGAATGCTCTGGGAAAAAAGAAAGTGGTTTCTGAATCTGAAGCAAGATGGAGACTACCTGGAGGAAGGCTGCATCCTCTGCTGCCATCTCGTCCCCTTGGCAAAACTGGTAGGAACTTGCTGATGCCTGGGCTCCTGTAAATCTACTTAGTGGACAGTTGTGCATTCAGGCACCACCTGTCGTCAGAAGGATGTTTCTGTCTGGTCTGCTTCAGTCAGATTTTTCTCTGTCTCGGAGACAACGAGATTTTTGGCAGACAATCTGGTATAAGGACATCTCGGGAAGTCAAGATGCTTCACCACCAGCGAAGAGAACAGACAACACACGTGGGTTTTTTTTTTTTTTCAACTTTGATCAGACTCTGTCTACATTTTATTTGGTGGTTTGAGGAGAATTTATTCAAATTTGTCCTTTTAATTAAAACATACATAACAGAGACATTATTTACCATATTGGAAGCTTTCTGTCTTGCTGTTCACTTGTTTTGTGGCAAGTATGTGTCTGTGCTAGAACACCAAGCTTACCACTTGTTTATCTTGTTAACTGGACACGTCTTTTTATGTTAAGAGCTGTACCACATTTTGCCTTAACAAGGGATAGCCTTTTCAAAAAACAAAGTTATATTTTAGGCTATTAGATTTACAGTATTGATGGTACAGCTGGAGAACATGCTGTTGTCATTTCGGTGACATTAAAAATACAGAAATTTGGAAGAGGGTAAATGTTCTGTCTTGTGTTGTTGAAAAAGTCAAATTCAGGCACTGAGTTCTCTTTCTTTGGATGAGATATGTAACACCTCTTTATTCTTGCCACTGAGATTCCTGTTGAATTTCATTTTTAGTAGGAGATGAAGGTTTTACATCACAATAGCTAAAATCATGTCCGTAAACTAGGTCCTTCTGAGAGCTTTCATCTAAGTGTGGCTCATGAACTGTGACAGTATTCCACATGTTGTTCTTCCCCAGGGATTTATATAAGAGTTCTCTCATTCTCCTGTTTTCTTTGGATGTGGATTCCCAAATGATTTCAAGTTCCCCTTCCACTTTCCTAGAAAAAGAAATGAAGAAAAATCCTAATTTTAAAACACTTTTCAATAGTATGTAATTACTGTATGTGGATAAGCAAGTTATAAACTGCAGGTATTGAGATGCTTGAAATTCTCTCACTGAAATTCATTTCTATTTTGTTTTTAAAAACGCCCACTAAACGTAATGCTAGAGAGGATATGATCAGAAAAAAAGATTTAGACCAATGTAGTAAGTTGGACTAAGATCACACACAAGAGCAGTGCATGCGAGATCCAAATATCGTGACTGCCACTGTCCACTGAATCAGGATCTGTCGTGACTGCAGTTCTGCTCCCTGTAGCAGGGCTGTCGGTAACAGCTGCCCCTTCTGTCGGTGCCAGGAGCTCTGCCTCTCTGCTCAGGGGCTAAGAGTGTCTCATCAGAGTCCCAGACTTTGTGCTTAGCTAATGCCTCTTTCTGGAGGTCAAACAGAAGTGGTGTTAACTCTCTTTTTTTTTTTTTTTTGGCATTATAACTTAATGGGCCAGTTTCTCTGACTGCCCAAGCATAAATGAATGAATGATTTAATGTTTTTCTCAAGAAAAAGCTTGTTTTTCAAACATGGCAGCTGATGTGATTTAATAATGCAGTGTATTCCAGCCACAGACTTTTTAGTAAGTTATATTTGGTAGAGTTCTTGGGTTTCCTCTGATTCTGTTCTAGTGTATGTCAAAATACAAAATAATAAAGAAATTAAGATCATTGGAAGCAGAAAGCAAAGCTGTTGCATGGAAAATGAGCACACAATTCTTAATGCTATAGACTTCTCTAACAGTCACTTCAAGCCACTACCTGAAGCACTTGATAGAGCTAGCCTTTTTTTATATAAATTCTCCTGCATACCAGGTTGTAAAAATGAGAAACAAACCAATGCAAAACATAAATGTGTTGAGATTAAATGCTGTCAATCTACTTTTCTGGCAAAAGGTGTAAACTGGAAAATACATAATCAGTACTTCTTACAGAGCCCTTTGTGATCAGTAACACTGAGAATGAAGTGGTAAAAAATGGCACAGACATAGTACTAGCTCATTTTGTGTTTCACCTTATGACTGGATATATAGATGGAAGCTGAAAAAAAAAAAACCTTAAGTGTGAAAGCCTTAGGATTATCCTGGTATATATTGCTTGGAATGAACTGGTGGTGGTGGAGAGCATTAACCATTAAGACTGGAATTAAAGCAAAGGGAGGCAGGTTAAAGCAGTACAGTTGCTAAGAGTATACTGACCAAGACTCTGATCAAGAGCATGAGAAGCCACATTTAGTAAGCTGGACATTTCCTTTTCTGCCAAGTCTCTAAAAAGCTATTGAGAAGCAATCTCTCATTTTTGAAGCACCAAAATTGTAGATGACTTTGTTCCCACAAAGTGTATTTCTCCTAGAGGCTGCACTAAGAGTGTCTAATACTGCCGGTTACTCACTGCATGCTTCCAAATGCCTTACAAAGGCAATGACCGTTATCCTCAGCTTACATTTTGGACTCCCTGAACAAGCAGTCCTGAGCTTCTCCCGTTGGTTGACTCCAGCCCTTTGCATTGTGATCATGGAATGTTTTCAGCATCTTGTCTTGTTTTTACATGAACTTTTATATCTTGATAGGGACAAGCGCCTGTTCTCTGTTGCCACTTCTCTCCGGCTGGAGTCTGCATGCAGTGTGCAGAGCACTCTTAAGTTCTGCTATTAATACATAAGAGCTTAATCTGGTTTACCCTTATTGTAGTGCAGAACATTATCCAGGCTTTATTTCATCTGCTAATTTCTAAAGCCAAGACTTTTTTTTTTTTAAAGATTGTTTCATTGTTAATGCTTGTATGAGCTTAAGGCAGAGAAAATTTTAAGTAAGAAGACGAAACTAAAGATTGCCAAGTTCTGAATTGCAGTTTAATGCTGTCAGCATGCCTGACAAATGGGATGCTCATTTCCAGTCCATACGTTCAGTTCAATGGCAACTGCATTGATTTAAAAAAAAAAAAAAAAGTTCTAAGAGATTAGTAGTTTTAAAAAGTATCCACGTAGTTAAAATTACTTCAGTAGGAAGGAAACGGATGCCTTTAGAGGTGGTGGTGTATCTGAACGCTTCTTGGAGGATTAATTTTTAAACGGAGCTGAAAGATGCAGAATCTGAAAGTGCTCGCTGACTGCTTTGGAATGAGCCATCACAGCAAGCTGTTGTCAGGGCAGCACGTTGCAGATGCCCCTGGCTTTGCACACAGTATGCTGCAGTCATCGCTAAGTCTTTCCAGTGTGGCAGAACAGACCGCTTCTATAGTTCACCTGTTTTTCAGGCAGGCATCCGAGAAGTAGCAGTTACAACCCAACTGTAGTTAGACAAGGGTGTTTCTGTTTTAAAATCCTGACCGGATCAAAATCTAAAAATACCTTCAACAGAATGCGTTCAGCAGGGTCTCTTTATTCTTGCTAGTCACAACCTCCCTGCTATTTTAGGAACTTGGATTACATAGCAGCTTGGTTACCATAGCTGCTGATGGTCTGTACTTTTTTTTTTTCCCTCAACACCAAAATTTCCTTGTTCCTACTTCACTGGGCGATGTCCCTCACCACCCTTCTCTTACGTTTTTCTGTATCTCACCAGAAATTCCCTCAAGCTCTGCCGTGCGTTACTATCCTTGACTATGGCTAAGTGACAGTACCCTATACAGATCACAGCCCAATCTGTAACCCTTGTTAGTCCATTGTGCCCATAGTTGCTGGTTCACCTCTTCGAACACATGTCTTTGTCACTTGGCATTTAAAACTAGATACGTGCTCAGTAGTAAATGTGTCCTGTTTCCAGATGTCTTTAGGCAAAAAGCATGAAGTTTCTCATAGATGTAGGCTGTTGTTACTTAAATGAGTAAAAATGAAAACTCCATTCAACCCCTAACCTAGCCAAAATGTAAGGTTTTATATCTTGTTGAGAGTAAGCAAAATGCTAATGGTGTACTGATGTCTGAGGAGGAAAAAGTCAACAGCAGCAGATTCTGAAAGCAGATTCTTCTTTGCAAAAGACAGCACTTTCTGCCCTCCCTGAACTAAACCCATTCAACCCTAATCTCTGAGGATCTTATTTGGGCTGCTGGCTCAGGAATTAATTTTCATCTATCCTGTAACAGTTGATTTAAAGAATCTTTATCACAAAGACCAACAATTTTTACTATGGTTACAATTTTATATCTAACCTTACAGCTAAGACAGCTCCTCTCCCTTGCCTGTGCATGACTGTGAAGCTTTTCTACTGTTGACCCTCTTCTGAGGACAGTCTAAGGCAGTTTCATTAGGAAGCCTTTCAACCTGCATTTAACATCCAAAGTACAGCAGCTGTAACAACCTCGAAGTGCCGTAACTGTCTCGAAGTACTGTTCCTCTGCAGAAGACTTACAAAATACATTGCGACCTAGAAAACTCCTAAGTGTCCAGTGAAATAAGACTTGAGGCATTTATTAACCTGGTTTTCAACCCTAGAACTACATTAACAACTTTGTTCATATCTGAAACATGCAATGTATTTCATTTAAGGACAGGTATGTGATAATGATGACTCCTAAGATTATTCTGTAAACAATAAAAATGTCATTATGATTATCAGCTGCCTGAAGAATAGAAGATGATACTGCTTTCTCATCAGTTGCTTTAGGCGAAAGGTTGCTGTGAATTTCCAATATCCTCTAGCAAAGGCTGTAATTATCAAGGTGGCTCTACAGAGCAGCTTCTAGGAAAGTAAAACTTGCATATCTTAAGAAGCTTTAAAAGCTTTTATTTATCAAACAACCAATTCTATCTATATGCATTTCTTTTCAAAAACCAAGTGGAAAAAGTCTGTTCCCTTGGACACAATGGGTAGGTAGTGCAACTCCTGATTTTTGTCATCAGGTGTAAGATGATGCAGGAGGGGAGAAAATGTCAGAGGAAAGTCACAGTTGTTAGGTTTTATGAAGCCCGTGTTAGTTTGGATGTAGACTTCTTAAAAACAGAATGATGAGAGAAGAAACAAAAATGAGGAAACACGTGACTATTGCTACTGTGTCTAAACAAACATTACTTTTGAACACGCTGTGATCTGCAGTCATGCCACTTCTGGGCACACCAGTACTGCGTCATGTGCTGTGGTAAGAGGGTCCTGACCTGCTGTCACTCAGGTTTGCTGTAGTCCTATTTAGATTAATAAGGTGGGGCTGTTTATCTCTGATGCCGTGTCTCGCTGAAAGAGCCGTGCTGTTTTCAGACCTGAAGTGGGATCTTCCCTTGTTTTACAAGAAAACTTACCACCGCCAACAGATATGGTAAACTTTTATGATAAAGAATTTCATGGCAGTAGCTAAGTTAGACTTGCTGTGATTTCCTAACAACTCCGCTATTATACAACTAAATGCAAGAGCAAAAGCAATTATATGAAAAAGTTTTCTGTCTTCACCTATTTACAGTGCTTTTGACTAGACTGGTCAAACTATTGTGGTCGGTGCCTTTAAAATAGCTTAATGTGTTTTACAGTCTTCCTAAAGAGAAATTGTAACTTTAATAAAATAGAAAATCTGCTATCCAAGTAGTCAGCATACCTTCAGCTAAATTTTAAATTTAAACTGGCTTTCCCGTTTAAAATATGGCATGTTACTTTGATTTTCATTACTTAAACACTGAAATGAGAGAATCTAATATACAATATATTTATTGTATGTGTTTACCTAGCGTTTATACAGGTATTCTGAATTGAAACGTTACCAGGTAGACAGTTGTCTGGACTATAAACTTCCTCTGTCAACAGAGCTAGTGGAAATAAATGTAAATGTTTGGTACTGTTCTGGCACTAGTGTCTTTGGTTGCCGAGCTACAGATGACTAGCAGCATCTAAAATACAAATAATTTTGCCTTCCTTACTGCTGTAACTGTGTGGAGAGAAAGGAAAGAGAAAATAATAAGCCTTATAAAACCAGAAATAGACAAAGCTGACCAAAATACATGTTTAACTTCTAGCAGATAGGCGTAACAGAATACACATGTATTTGGATTACCTTGGGAAACTCCTTTGTATTACCACAGTACTTGAGATGAATAAAGGAACACAAGGAAACTAGGTTATATGAACAGTGTCAGCCATGGTGTTAGTTGGGTTTATTGATTTTGTTTTATAAGAATAAAAATACATTCTTTCTTACATAGGTGTAGAATTCAGCTGACTTCACAGTGACGTTTCATTTTTTATCTAGATTTTTTAATATAGTTATCAAAGGAAAATAGCGGATGATGAGATGAATGAAAATACAGCTTCGAAGATGAACATAAAAATTATTTTTTTACTTTCAGAGTTGTGTTCATTATATTATACTCTGATAAACACTGTTAAGGCTTAACTACCACCAGAAAAAGGCAGTCACCAATTACACTGTTCGGTAATGTCGGAGACTACAGAAACACAAGACATCTCTTTGTGAGGTTCGTCTTGTGCTTGCTTCCATAAACCATTTTTCTTCATCATCATATTGTTAAATGGACTATGTTGTAGTTCCAGGTGCAGATCTTGCTTCTTTAGTCGCAAGTATTAATTTTGTGTGCTTACTGAAGAAAAAATGAGTCAATTCAGACTGAAGAGGAAAAGTGACTTAGTATACTGTATAGAAAGTGTAATTAATTATTTGACAAGGCTGTGTTACATCAACTCATTTACCTACATTGGGGCTTGAAAGGTAAATTGTGTATGATCCATATTATGGGACTTTGAACTATGCTCTATCCTACATGGAAAAAATCCCTCTTTATTTAACTAGCTGGTCTCTACTGTAAAAAAATGTAACATGAGTCCAGAGGTATGAAAGGCAAATAATTGGTTAAAAATCCTAAATAATTATTTCCAGAGAGATGTGGAATAGTCAAAATGCTGTTTTCTCATGCAAATTTTAGACATTAGTGGGATGTTCATTGTTCAATTCCCAGTTACTCACACCTGTTTAACAGCATGGAATAACGTAATTGAGAGGAACTGTGCTGATATAAGGTAATGATACCAAGCCCTGTTTTAATACTGACTTTAAATCTATTATTTCACAATGGCAGAGATGACTTGCAAAATGACTGCTTAATTACCTCTCTTCAGCTGTAAAACGCTTTTCCTGTATGCTGATAAGGTGAATGTGCTATGAAGTTTTCCACTACCACAGGGGAAAAATACCTTTAAAGTACCTGATATTAAAAGGGTATTTCAACGCTGACAGTCATGATCTTGTATAATCTGTTAAATTGCCTTTTTTTCCTTTTATTCTCCATGTAGCCAATCTAAGTCACTTATTAACAAAACAGTAAGGTAGATTCAAAAGGAAACCCATCATATGTGTACTTGTTCGATTCCTTTAATTTCCTACTACTCTGAAAACTGTTGAGGGGTGTGGAGGGGAAAGCATTCAGCCTGTAGTAGAAGATGCTACTAAATAATTAACTTGTATCTTGATGATTTATAGACACACACACACGCACACCACACCCCCCCCCAATCATCAAAGACTAGGGTCAAATTGATACTCTTCTCAAGAAAAGCAGTAGCAGTCATCCAGAATAAACTCCTTCAAAAGGTCTTCCTTGGAGCTGGGAATTAAGAGGAGCATTTCAGCATTTTCAGTAGAGCTAAAACACGATACCTGGAATATACTGTATGAGGCACTGATGAAAAGCAAGACCTTGAGGCTGTGTGCAGTTGCCTCCCCCACCCCTTTTACCAGTCAGATCCAACTGGATTGCTTCTGCCTGTGACTGACTTACCTTTTCTGCTGCAGCACTTCATCAAGGGTTTCCTGTTTGTCTTGCAGAAGACGCTGGAGGTGCTTCATTTCTTGCTGGTACTGAGCAGTCTTCCCGGCAAATTCTTTCTCCTGCTCAGTCATCCTGAGACTGATATCTCCAAGCTTCCCAGCTGCTTTCTTTTTATAGACCTGTAAGGGTTAAAGATAACAGGAAAAATGTGATTATGGGAGAAATAAGGACAACTCACTACCAACAAAAGAAATAGCTAGAGATACTAGCACTTTAATCTTTGCATCAGTGCTGCCTTGCTTAAATGTCAGGTAGGTTGCATTATGCTTTGAGGGTTTTTTTTTTTTACCTACTTGTTAATTTGAAGGTATTACATTTGTGCTTTGTTCTGCATCTAAAACTAGTGTGTACAGTGAATACCATACTGTATGTTTCTTATGAGTGAAATAGCTGCAAAAAAAGGATTTGTTTTCCAAGATGCAAAGCTATACTTTACAGCACATGTTGCTTACCACTTGTCCCAACAGTCATATTTATCAACGCATACCATGAAAAAATGTTTGTGTTCTGTTAGTTGTTTAATCTTAATACTAAGAAGAAGCACAAGTGGCTTCATATTTTAAAATATCTTGCTGCTTCACATAATAGTTCCTTCTGTTCAGTGAAGCACAAGTGATTTTTTTTTTGCTTATTGGTAATAATAGCCAAATACATTGGTCTAATCCCAAAACCAAGAAATCCCTTTTGTACAAAGTGATTTTGCTTTCTGAAATAACATCCCCATTAAATTACATAAGCACACGAGGAACTGAAAAATACAGCTTGTGTACTGTTACACATTTCTACGTGCTGCTGCTGCTCTCCGCAAAACCAACAGGTATTATCCAATCTTAGCTTTTTTTCTCATGATTACAAGCAGAATGCTTAAACTGTTATTGTATCTGCAGAATGTGATGTTTGATACAGGCCATAGGACAGAGGTTTTGGGACAGAAGCACCCGCTTTAATAAAACTGCAAACTATTTAGTGAAGCTTTGAAAATACTTCTATTTATGTCTTGCTAATATAAAGTTTTATCTAAGGTGTTTACCACTAAGGTTTTATCTTCATCTGAATTAAAGCAGCTAGTTTGAGAATGCCTTTTGGAGGAAGAAAAAAGATGCATTTTTAGGTATGTGCTGCAAGCTATATAATCCTTTCCACAAAGCATTTCCTTTTTAGCTCTTGTAAGATGTGTCATTTTAGAGTTTCATTTTCTGGAGGTAATAGGATAGTGATAAATAATAATAATTACCCAGAACATTAGTCATTCAATATTTAAGGCTGAGTTCCAGGGTGGTTTTTTCCTAGCTTTTCTCTGTCAGTTCTAAGAAGAGAATTAGAAGCCTGCAAATTAACCAGTTGCATCACTCAACTTTTTAGATTCTCAGAGAAGTCTTCAAAATGCAGTGTTAGATACTTGCACTTGTAATGCTATGGGAGGAGAAAGGTAAACATGTTCCTTCCGCGCAGAGGGTTGCTTAGAGCTAGCCTAGAAGAAGTGCAGAGCATGGGAGAACGGCTGAACTTTCACCTCTGTCAGTAAATGCCTCCTCCAGCTCCAGACCCGGAACCTGGAATGCTGTCTTTAAGGCGGGTGCCTGTAATTATTTCAGAGAACTAGAGAACTTCCTGTCTCTTTTAACACGTAAAAGGCTGATAAAGCAGCCAATAGTATTGGTGAAATCCATTTTTTTTTATTTCGTGGTCATTAATTATCCAGCTACTGGAAGGTCTGTGTTTTAAGCTGCACTCCGCCTGAGATTGTTCAAGCCTGTGGCTCCTACATATCTCATAGCTGGCTCTGTTCGCTTGGCACACCTGCTCTTCATTTGCCAGCTGAAGCTGTGTCACGTGCAGAGTGGCTGTAAAATCAGTGGGGCACAAAGGGCAAAATTGCCCCACTTCCTGACCTAATAATTAGGGCATGAAACTAGATATGAGGGACACATAGTTCTGATCTTGCTCCTGTGACTGATTATAATGAAGTCTAAAATGCATAAGCTACCTCAGCAGAACTTCAGCAGGCTGGGTGAAGAGTGCCTAGACTGCTCTGTGGTCACCTGTGGGAGCCCGGCCAGGTCGGGGTGGTTCTGGGCACAGACGGGCACAGCTGCTGGCACTGACCAAGCCCTCACAGCAGGCTGTGACCTTTGCATTGCTCAAGACAACCTCCTATTAATTTTCTCTGAAGGGAGATGCAGGTAGCAGTAAACTGAGTGGCAGAGATGACAATTTTCAGGAAGAGGGTGATAACACGTCACTGGAAGTGGTAATATTTTCCTCTGGAGCTGAAAAGGGTAGTCTCGCCAAGGTCGTTGCTCTCACAGGTCTATAGTAAGCCCTCGAGATGAGGAATGATTGTGGATTCAGCAGCTGGTCCTGAAAAGGACATAACTTACACTCTTCTAAAGTAGTTTCAGGAAGGTATACTCCTGGCCACCATAATTCTTTTGCACCTCGTGTAGTGAATTACACACTGGAAATCAGAGAATTCTGGATAGAGAGCCAACAAAATATTATCTCCACAAACACAGACTACTGGCCATGCATGATACATGTAATGATCTGGTCCCAAGAACAAAGCTATTTTCTGCAGCTTCAGTAAAAATTCAGTAATTTCAGTAAAAATTAGTGTCATCCTTTCGAAAAGAGATCAAAGTACCATCTGGAGAAAATTGTCTCACTGTCTTTATAAAAAGAACTTGAATTCTGATCCTGACAGAATAGCCCTGTAATGGGAACCCTGAGGAACTTTTCACACGGTGCTATGGAACATTGCCGATTGTCTCCCATTGCAACTAAAAACTTCTAAAATACATTAATTAAAATCACAGACAATTATCTTCAGGGCTGTGTAGAAAGTCATATATTGGGGCAGGGGGGGAAGTCCCTTTTTAGTAGCAGACAAGGACAATGTTTGTACCTATAGCCTTCCCAGTAAAATTGGATTGTGACAGAGGAAAAGTGACAGTATTAGAAGTTTCACTAAAAGAATCTTTTGTCAGACAGTATTGTGGTGTTAATAGAAAAAACATTTCCTCACAAACATTAGATTTCTGGTCTGTTAAGAGTTTGTTTCTGTTTCTTAAAACCTCTATTCAGTCTCTGTGAAAAGCATGCAGGTAAAATGTAGAACCTTTTCAATTCAAAAGCCAACAAAATTAAGACAATGGTCAGCTGTAGTATTATGTGCCACAGTAAATAAGCTTGCTTACTTGCAGATGGATATTGGAACACAGATGAAGGGTAAGTAGTTGAGAAATCAATTAAAAAGGGAAAAGGTGTTTATGCTGGAGAAACTTTAAAACTATGTGTCCAAAGGTATGAGATATTTGTGTGTGTACATGACCTGCTTTGACAAAAAATAATCTACTATTAAATAAACAGAACTGACTTTGTATTTGAGACAGAGAAAATTCACACAAAAGGAAATTGAAATTTCTATTACCTGAGACTTACTTCATTCATGAGCACCATGAACCTAAAACACTTTGCAAACTAATCCAATATTGTGAAACAAATTTAAAGCTGGTATTATCTTAAAATTTAATAACTCACTAGAGAAATCACTTTATACAGGATATTTCCTTATTCTTATCTTACTCTATTTCTTTAACCTATTTATCTTTAGTCTATCTCTATCTTAATTCTCTTCTCCTACACTGAAGAGGGGTATGATGAAGTATTCTGTTCCCATATAGAACAGAACTTGCATAAGTACAGGAGAAGCCTCAGGTTTACTTGTTTAATCTTCCCCCTGGCTTTTGAACCTGTAGGCTGAACTTGTCAAATTTTAAAGATCTCTATAACCAGGAAGGCTAGAAACTTCTTCTTAAGAAACCAGGATTTCTCCTGGTAACAGCAAGCTTTTGAGAGCTGAGGGAAGATTTGGTAATACCGAATTTCCATTTTCTGAGCAACATAGCAAGTGACTCAGTTTTACTAATTTTATGAAACAGAGCACTGCTACAATAGTAGGACAGATGAGTAACTCAAATGTTGGCCTTGTAGCATCTAGGAATATTTAGGAAATATTTGCTCTTGTTACATTACAGGTTTATCCAAAGAGGTTCAAAAGACTTAAGCTGAAGTTTTAAAAGGTACTTATACGTGCCAATGCTAAATGTTTACTCTTAATTCCATTGATTTATAACATGCCACCACTCTGCTGGCAGAGATTTTCTATCTGCTGCCACCTCTTCCTCGAGCTCTAGAAATGAAATAACTTACTAAACTTTCTGATACGTGCAGTTTCTTCTACCTCAAGGAGGTACAAGTAGATCACAGATGTGGTAGGTTAATTGAAAAAAAAAAATCCATTAAAAATACATAAATTTAGTGATCAGTTGTCACGTGCGATCTCTTAGAGATTACACATTGATAGCAGCAATCAAATCAAATTTCTGTAGTTGTTACTGTACAACTGAAGGGTTGTTAAAAAAACAAACAAAAAACCACACACACACAAAAACCCCACCCAGCAAACCAATTGCATTCCTGTTAGGAATTGTAATTACGGACAATTCTGCTGTAGAAAATGTGACTTTTTAGTTTGTTGTTGTGACAAATTTGAGGCTTTAATCTAACTCATCACTTTGCTATCTAGTTACTAATTTGGAATTTTCTACATACAGTGTTAAGGTGATTCTAGTTTCCCTGCAAACTATATATTTTGGCTACCAAGTGCAGTTTAGAGGGGCTTAGCATGGTTATTTGTTCTTATTCAGAAATTATCAATCTAAATTTATTATTAGGCTTTGAAACCCCCAAAAATATTCTAGCAGGGACCTAGCACTACTGTTTTAAAAGAAGAATCTTTGAGTTCATCCAACTCTTGTCTGTGCTTAAAAAATTTTCCTTTAGGATCTTTACCTGTGAGCAGTTGTTCTTTTTAGAAGGTTTAAGGAACCAAGAGCCAAAACTTAAACTGAAGTAATCATCCTTGAAGAACAGCATACAGGAAAAAAAAAAAAGTATATTTATCTAAGCTTTTTCTTTTGTAAGGGCTCAGGGCTTCGCTCAACTCTGGAAACAGGCAGCGGAATTCTTAAAAGTCTTTAGAGGTGTTAACTTTTTTGCAACTTTAGATGTTTGTTAACTTTTGGAGTTTGTCACCATTACGTGACTCTCTACTGCAGTTATATGCCAGGATTATGTCTGGAAAACCAGAGGTCCGTTCTGACTGTGATGGAGAAAAAAAAATGCTCGCTCTTTTCTGACTCTTTGGAGAACACCCTGAAATAATGCACTCCTCCATTTCCCATCCACTGCTTAAACAGGATTGACTGAGACAAAAGCCACTTGCCAGAGATAAAAGCATGTTTCTGTGGAGACCAAAGGTGACTTCTAGGTGCTGGTCATCCTCACAGACATCACTCCAGAGTTAAGCACAGTGATTTAGATGAAGCAAGGAAAAACTAATCTGCTGTTACAGAGACAGTGTCTGTTGCTAACTAAAGCATATTAGAAAATACCTTTAAAATGAATACACTGAACTAGGTTAGCAGGGAGTAGCTTTTACTAGAGAAGTTTATGATACTACCCCATATGCTCAAAACAAGCCACACAGAGGGTAGGCACCTGGCTATCATTCTGTCTAGTCTCCTAAGAGGACCTTGCTTCCTGGGTTTGCTACACAGATCTTGGGAATAGGTGATTTTGTAGCAATGGTGGAAATATAGGTTCTACTCAGCAGGTGGTTCAGGATGCCTGAGATACATGGCCAAAGTTACTGGGGATATTCAGCTCTTCTCTGCTTTGTAGCAGTACTTTTGTATGAGTGGCAGAGTATGCAAATGATCTACCTGTAAGTTCACAGTTATGACTGAGGAGAGAAGTATGAGGAAACTGAAACAGTTTCAGACAAAAGCCAGAGTAAATCTGGGCACGTGTCTCTCTCTCCTGTGCATATAGACCATGTCAGGTGTGTGAAAAGAAAACTTGGGGAAAGAATACTTGTTTCCAGTGATGTTTCCTTATCAGTTAGATGAATACATTTCCTTTCAATTTTGGTTATATTTCCTGTTTTCTATGCAAACACTGTTAACTCTGGGGAATAAGCTACCTAGTCTACAAAACAGTGACATATACTTACAAGACTCATTTAGGGATTCACAAAGTCAGAAAGATCTTGAATGTGTCCTGGAATGAAGGGAAAATAGGTGTTGCACTATTATACGCTGTACTACCTGGGCCCTTGCATTTCCCAGTTGGTAATTTGGGACAAAAATATGGGTCTATCTACTACCAGATGTTATCCTGCCTAATAATTAAAAAATCTGGAAAAGGTAGTTCTGTGGGGTTTTTTGTTGGGTTGGTTTTGCTCAAAGTTTGCATGTAAGGAGAAGGACACAGCCACCTACATCGATGATAACTGCATGTGGGATGAATAGGTGCAAGGGGGACTTACTTTAACCCCTGTTCCTCTGGCAACTTTGCATAGGACAAGAATTAGGGCAGAAGGGTTTATCTGCTATTCTCATGTTCTGATTCAGAGATCTTCCTTTTTTTTGATTATGATTACAATCTCTAAGACAGACATAAAAGGTTTAAATAAAATTATCTGCTATTATATGAGGGTTCATGATGCAAAGAATAAATTTGTGCATCCTCTCAAGAGACAGAACCCTCTTCTCCGCCTCATTGCAACTTTGCCCCCAGGTTAACGAGTGACATCCTGGACTTCCTGAAGTTAGTGGCAATGCTTCATCAGGTCTGTTGTATCCAAAACAGGGATACAGGCATGGTTAGAAAACAGTTATGGAAAAATTCCAGGAAGAGGGATCCTTTTCTAGGTAGGCACTGAATAATTGCTTAGAATAAACCTCAATCCACACAGTACCAAATGGCTAGATGGATGTATTATGGTGACAAAATGAATACGGCATTAAGACCAAAGTATGGCTTCTAAAGGTTGAATGCAAAAAAAGCCAACAAAACAACCCACCCAAATAGTAATTGCTATGCTGATACAGGAATAGCAGCTGGAAAAGTGCAATGTATGGAGACTCTCTGCTTTAGGGTAAACTGCACAAACCTGACTTAGTACAAAACAGCTTTTGAAAGTAATATATATTACTTTCTATATATAGAAACCAATATACCAGATATTCTTCTCCTTCCTTTTTTGAATTTACGGTAAAAGCAATTACAGTAGCACCAAAGATGTTAAAACATAAAGGTTTCAAATGTATTTCATGCTATATGCTATTATACTGCAATTAGATACTATGCTTTCTATTTCTTTAGAGAGTTGTAAAGATAACCTATAATGTATTCTCCACTTAGACTAGATGTTTGAACATCCTCTGAGTTTCTAAACTTCCTATCCTATAGCATAGGAAAGTACTTGATGATAACTGTATGCTCAAGATACATTTTTCATTCTTCCAAATCTAACTGTAATGGACTTCAAGTTGAAGCATTAGTACAGCCTCAAAAAAAGTAGGACCGAGAATAATTGGGTTACACTACAGAGCAAAAATGAAACACAAAGTATAATTTTTAATTGTTTTTACAACTAGTCATAATTCTGCAGGTAATGATGTAAATGCAATGACTTGGCAGACATACAATATACAAATACATTGGAAAAAGATATTTGTGAAAACTGTAATGATGATCTATTCTGCTTTTTAAAAACTCTTTACAAAACAATCCATAAGTTTTTCATAAAAACACTGGCATAGATTAACTGCTGACTTTTCTCATTAAAAAACCAAAATGTTTTAAATAATGTTTAGCTTAGAAATGCTGCTTACCTTAACTTTTTCTTCCAGTCTTCCTAAGCGTAGACTGCCTTCTACTATTTTGTTGAGAACACCGTTATTCTCATTTTCCAAACATTTGGCCTGCAAACGTATGGTATATGTAACTAAATGTAATCATTACTTTGACAAGGCAGATAAAATACATACACTGAGGAAGACAAAGCTATTCCGTTTTGAGCTCCAATAGTCTGAAGAACCAAGAAGGAAAAAGAATCCTGAAAATTATGCTAATAATGGCTAATTAATAATTTGTCAACTGACTGCGAATACTATCTCACTAACAAATAATACCCTGAAACAGTTTTATTCTGAAAGGATCATAGCTACTGATCCTGTAAACCCAGCCAGTTCTGCATACTTTTCTACAGGTGTATATGCAGGGATCCCATCTATATGTATGAGACTCATCCTTCTGGGTCAGATTTTGTAATCTGCTCTGAAAAGAGGCCTTGAAATTGGCAGAAATTTTGTTTTCTAGGCCTTCCCATTAGACAACCTTATTAGATTACCTGACTACAAGATACCTGCAGTCTAACTTTCTGCCAAGGTAAGTTTTAAGTTCAGCAATTAAAAGCAGGAACAGGTTGTTCTGAATCAGCTCTACCAGGCAGCGAAGTAAACTGGATATTTAAAGGTTTTACTGATACTAGACCATTTAAGTAGAAAACTTTGTCTCGGAGTATCTCTGCTGTCAGCCCAGACACAGTGAATTCATAAAAAAAAAGCAAGACTTGTGCACTGTTTAGTGAAGTTGCCACAAAATGGAGCAATAATGGACAGCAAGTAAATATGTATCATCATCATACACATACACAAGAGAATGTGATCCAAAAATAAGATAAATAGTTTTGCATGACAGGACTGGCTTCTAATTGTTGGATCAGTTTATACCTGTCTAAAGAAAGATGGGCCATAGTTGACTGCATTTTGGGCTGCTTTCCATGGACCTACTCTGAGCTTTTTGCACATGCATGGAACTTGATTTTCTACTGTGTACTTTCAGGTGCAGGTTTCAGAAGGGAAGAATATGATGTCAAATACTGCACACTTGCAAAGATAGGGTTTACACTACCTTGTGGTGATTAAAGTTAGGTTAAGACATCTTTCCTTCTGAAACAGGCTTTTACTGCTAAAAGTATTCTGAACATCTCCTAAGGTTATTATTAAGCCAAATGGCATACCTTGTACTTACAGGTAATTCTGGATCTCTGTGATGCTTCTCATGTGGTATGCTGAGTATTTGAAAGTAGGTATACCAGAGATTGAAAGATAAGAACCAGCTCCCCTAATTCCTAGCAGACATTTATTGTGCCTGGTTTCACAATCCTAAAGTTTAGTTTGCAGTGGACAAGGATTTGAGTTTGGTTACCATAGCTCCCCTTCTAGAATTAGGAATTAACTGCTATGGAATCTTTTTACCCAACACTGATGACAACCTTTGTCTACTACTTGAACAGAAGCAAAAGAAGCTTTATTTTAACAAAGTTTTGTGAAGTTTTCCAGAACCAATTTGGAGACAGAGTACCAATATATAAAATTGAAATTGTGTCCAAGATCTTGTAAAGCAAACAAAGTGTGCCTGTAAAAAGCCCAGTAACTTCCATGCCAGACAGTTCCAAAACTGTTCCAGACAGTTCCACTGAACAAAAGTTGTTCAAAATGACTGCTCACCAAAAAGGAGCGATAATGTGCGTGTCCGCAGTAGAACGTCCACATAGATCACTTCAAGGATAATAGTTTACCTTTAGATTCAGAAATGCATATTAAAAATTTATGATTGCATGCTATTTTTCAATACGTGTATCTTCAACAATTGAAGTCAATCACTAAAACCACGTTAAAAAATTCTTTTAAACTTAATATATACCATTGCAGACTCTAATGCTGATGTGAGCTAAGGCTTAATTATGTTCTCTCCAGAAATTAAGGTAGCTGCTTTTAACCACTTTTCTAGAAAATAATTTTTTGCTGCTCCTATCCTATTTGCAAAAGTCTACTTAAACAGCCAAATCCTTAAACTGAAATTATAGCTTTCTTTTTTGATAATTCAAATTAACAATAAGTTGTGCCAGTAGGATGATAATTGTGTAATATATCAATTAAGTCATATTAATTATTTAAAGGTAATTACCCAAAAAATAAGATGATCACGTTCCTGAGCGATCTTCTCCACCAAACCAATAAGGTTTGTTAAATAGTGATGGCCTGCAACTTCTTTTTCCATTGCTTCCTCCAACTGCAGTTTCAAAAGACCTATTTTCTTCTTTAATCGCCTACAACATTAACAGAAAAAGGAAAAATCTTCAGATTGGGAATTAATAACAGCATTAAAAGAACTTGCATTGCATGTGCAAATTAACTTGTACAATTCTCAAACAGTGAAACATATTGTTAAATATGCGTTGGCTCAAAGCATTTGCAATGCCAAAAGTATAATTTCCCACTTTTGGGGGCTGTTTTTCTTTACAGTATGTTGTGTGAATAACAACAGTAACAATGATTCAAAAAAACAATTTATGCAATGGCTACAAGCTTGTATTTCTTAAGAAATATAACAATAATACTGTTTTTACTTTTTAAAAGTATTGTAAGCCCAACTCTGAACCACTAGGGTACATGAGAAGGTCTGCAAATAGTGCAAGACCCTATTTTTCAGGTGAGTACATAAATGATTAATTGCTGTAGCTAACTACTAGCATTGAAGATATATTCTTCATCTGCATGAAAACATACAAAACTTAGCAAAGTTACTTGACAACCAGGCCTTTACAGGTGACAAAGATGTGTTTAGGGAACATGTTTTTTCTGTAATAGGTAGAAATGACACACTGTGGGACGTCAGGCAATATTTTTACAGATATTTCTGCTGTTATTTTTAGGAATACAAGTATTTCTACATAAGAAAATGAGAATGTGATATGACCTGTTTGTCTTTTGTGTCATTTCCATCTCAGTTTCCAGGATCTTGTTGTCAGCCATGAAGTTATTTTTCTCTAAAAGCAGTTTCTTGTTTTGAGCTTGCAGTGATGCTATCTTTCCCATTAGGTCTTCTACCTCACAGCGCTTTTTCTCCTGCTCCTGTTGTAAATTGCTGTAAAACCCAACAGCATAGAACAGGCATCACATACAGACCTAGTTCACCAAAAAGCCAAGTTACAGTAAGATACCCATACTGAAGGTATGAAAAAGATACATTGAGAATGCTTAATGTTCAGTGGTGACAAAGAAAGGTATTACAATCTCATGACAACACAAATAATGAATGAAGCATAATACAAACAAAATTACTCAAATAATTCATCCTGACTGCACTTGAAATAGAATTTAAATTATAAAAACTTCCTATATAGTCCAAATGTATTCCCTTCCTAATTTTTTTTAAAGAAATTACTACCAAGGCCAAAAAATAACGTCTGAGAACTTCTCACGAAGGCACTGTACGAAGAACCAGTAACTTGCACTAGCCTAAGGCTTGAAAGCAAACAAATTTACAGAATGTCTTTAGAAAAACATTACTTTACAGACTATGCTGCATGACAGCATTTTTGTGTTGTGCTGTTTCATGTTATTTCTCTACCATAAAGACTGGAGAAACTTAGTATTTCTAGTTTAGAATTTCAGGATCCTTCAGACATTTTCCTAAAGATGGGAACAAAAGAATGAAAACGTTTTATATACAGTGTTGATATAAGTAAACAGATTTGACAAAAATGGTATTTTTAATGCCGCCTCTTCCACTATTTAAAAAGGTACATTTAGCAGTACGTACTCTATGGTCGAAATACTTCTCTAGATCTGGGATTTCCCTCTGGAATTTTAATTGTCTATAAAAAGCAAGAAAGTACTTTTGGAATATTTCTTTATCTTTCTTTATACTTTAGTATTTACCTTCCTAGATTACCAGCATAAGTTTCCACTCACCTTCTACCTACAGAGTGATGCGTATGTGGATCTGTTCATGTGAACACTTTGCAGAATTGTTTCTCTGTGCACCATGTGTAAACGCATACCTTTTTAAATCATTCACCAAAGCAAAATGCTCCTCTGCTGCTATTCTGCTATCGAGTTTGGCTTTCAGCTCTTCACAAGTGGAATGCAAAGCTTCCAACTGCTTCTGGTACTCTGCTATCTCTTCTTCTTGACTCCGCTTCTTATCTTCTAAGTTTATTATCTGTTTGGTCAATTTTGAAGCTTTTGGGAGGAAAAAAAAAAACAAAACTGGTTACAGCAGAACTAATTCAATCACCTAGTGAAACTCCAATGAAACCAGTAATACGTTAATTCCTAGTTGTTCAAAGCATTATGTAACAGTGGATTTGTCAGTTTGTTTTGTATTTTAGCAGCTTGGATTTTTTTTTTTTTTTTTTTTTTTGCTGTCTCAAGCAATTTGTTTTGGTAAAGTGCCAAAACTTCAAAATTACTTCTTTTCAGGGCTATAAGCTATCTGCTCATTGAAACATCATTTTACTCTGAAAAATCCTCTGATTCAGATTTTACTAATTCAGCAAAAGAAGCTAAAATGGAACATGTCTTTTGTGGCCTAGTAGACAGGCCACACATCTAGAGACTGCCTAGTTTGTGTTCACTGATGTCTGAGTTTTTCCTGTAGTATGTATTTCAATCACTGGATACACTGCCAAAACAATTGTAGGAACTGAATGGAAGATCAGGGCTCTTGCTTCCTTGTGAGAACTCCAGCAACAGATAACAAAATCTGTCAGTGTTTACTAAGGATGTTCTGATGACAGATTAAGCTATTTTGAGATTTGGAAAAAGGAACACCTCATTTTGGAGCATTGTCTGGCCTCTGGCCTTGGGTTGATAAGTTGTTCTCTTCTGAACACAGATGGATATAGGGAGAGAGAGAGAGAGAAAACTCTAAACAAGAAATTCAGAAACTTTAAGAGCAGACTGGAAAGTATTTCTAGTTAGGCAGCAGATGAATAAAAAATTTCAGAACTGGAGTTTTACTATATAGGTTCACTTAAGGAAAGTGTTCTTTTGCTATATAGGTTCAATAAAGGAAACTGTTCTCATCAGTGACTTATGTTAAATCGTACATAATTAAATGTTTTTCAGAACATTCTAATCTGTGAGTTAAGATTCAATTTTGCTTTTTAAACTTCATTAAGAAATCTTACTTTCAATTTTGGGATTTTCTTTCTATTTTGGGATTTTAAACTATAACATGCTAGTTCTCTTTCTAATATCCAGTCAGAAGGCTATTAACAAGAAATATCCAGAGGAATCTACCAATGCAAAACATAACTATCAGCAGAAAAATTAATCTTGGTCAAGAAATAATATTTACAGGCAAGACAAGGAATATCAAGTGTTCTGAGTTCAAGTAAATACAAACCTCTGATAAAACAGCAATAGATAACAGATTATTACTTGAAGATGAATGTAAATGTAAGCAGTATCAAATTATAAAAGTGTGAAATCAAATACTGCTACTTATAATTAACTATATGAAGTGATAAACATTGGTTATAAAGCAGGAAATTAAAAAAAACATACAAATTCTAAATTGAACATTTAAATAAGCAAATAATATCTCACAACCACCAACCTGTAAAGTTTAAAGTGCTCTTAAAATATGAAAATGAGTGTACTGCTGTTTAACAGTTCTTGTCACTTTTTCAGAGAAAGCAAGTCAAAATGGAGTATGCTGTATACTGTTAATAGGCGATACTGACATTTCTTTTCAGTATCAGTTGACATCCAGAGCTTGACCTCATATTAGTGTTACCTGCATTCAGCAATGCTTTGTAGGCATATATGAAGTTGCAAAAAAACCCAAAACCAAAAAAAAAAACACCAAAAAAACCCACGCCCAGACACAACCAACCAAACCTGCAGTACCATCTTTGGTGTAGTTCAAATGACTAGCAACTCAAGCACTTTACCTTCTTGAACATGTTGTCTGTGACTATCTTTTGCTTTAGCTTGTTGAATTTTGAGTTGCTCCATCAACAATCCATTTTCTTCCAAGACCAGCTTGGCCTGAGTTTGCAGCTGCTGCCTGCAATGACAACCAGCTTATAAATGAAGTATAATTCAAATATTAACTTATGTCCAATGAAAAAACACAACTGACTTCCAACAGTGTAAACCTATAACATCATATTTGAACCTCTTTAAAAAACAAATTAAAAACTCTCATTGAAAGCAGTGTCAGGACCCAAGATAAGCTTATTAGAGACATGAATTCACAACCCTCAAAATGTAAATGATTTTAAAAAATGTTTAAAATATTTTACTAACTAAAGCAAAAATTCCTGATAGAAAGAAGGAAAAATATGAATGTGTGAATTAGAATTGTAGCATCATAGAATGGTTGAGGTTGGAAGGGACCTCTGGAGGTCATGTGGTCCAACCCCCCTGCTCAAGCAGGGGCACCTAGAGCCAGCTGCCCAGGACCATATCCAGATGCCTTTTGATTATCTCTAGGGATGGAGGCTTCACAGCCTCTCTGGACAGCTTGTTGCAGTGCTCACAGTGGAAAACTGTTTCCTGGTTTTCAGAGGGAACCTCCTGTGTTTCAGTTTGTCCCCATCGCCTCTTGTCCTGTCACAGGGCACCACTGAAAAGAGCCTGGCTCTGTCTTTACACCCTCCCCTCAGGCATTTATATGTGGTGATAAGATATTCTCTGAGCCTTCTCTTCTCTAGGCAAAACAGGCCCAGTTCTCTTCAGACTTTTCTCATGAGGGAATTAAAGCTACATAATGGTGCCAGGTGACTTGAAGACAGCTATGTAACTAGTAACTGAATCAAATTTGTTTTCAAAACATGTGATAAGTTCTTGGATAGGATTTGGATTTACTTGGCTTTGATCTCTGGAAAAATACCACCAGTGTGTTTCATGGGCCTGTAAAGATGGGCCATTAAACTGAACTATCCTGAGTAGAGAACTCAACTCTCTACTTTGTAACTACTATTAATTCAGCTTTCAAGAAAACCAATACCAGTCTTTCTGATGTTAACAAAAGCGTAAGAAACTACTTGCTGTTCTAATAATAGCTTAAAAAGTTGAGAAGTACTAGCCAGAATGCAACAAGAAATACAGTACAAGTGTCAGATGATATCACATGAATTTAAACTCAAGAGTTGTCATCAATCAATCAGCAAAAGAAGCCTAAACCCAAAGAAAGTGTAGCAAAATAGACTGTTACCAAGGATTTCTGATGACAGTAACTAACACAACATATATCTAGTTTGTTCATGTGTGGCCTGACCTAGATAAAAATGCATCCTATTATGTATAGATCTAGATAGGGACAATTTCCCCTACCATCAAATGATATTCTGACTACAATTTAAGCTGAACCATACAGTTAACAACTGTTGTCTGGCAACTGAAAAACATAGTCTTAAACTGTCTGCCCTGAAGATTTTTGCAAACACAGAAATGGAAGCCAGCTTACTTGTATCCAGGAAAAGCTCTGCACAGAGGAGCTTGTAAGTTTAGCTGACTTATTTAATTTACTGCAGTGGACATAGGAGAAGGAAGCAAATGAACATCAGTCAAATGCACTTACAAATTGGTTAATAGCTAAGATAGAGTTCATATTGTTTAACCACTGAATACTCTGCATGTGTTCATCTGAATGGATAAATATGAAATGAAAACTGAATGACAAACTACATAAATTATTTCTGACAGGAAGGTCAGTGCTGATGTAAGATGCCAAGCATTACTAGCTGAAAGAAACAATGGAAGTTTTCTTCCCATCAAAACTATCTAGGCTGGAGTTAAGGTTGAGGAAATGGGATTTGTCTTTGAAGTATAACAATTTTAAACAAAGAACAAAATAATTTTCCAGGTAAAACTGTAACTTTCAAATTGGTATCACTAAGATCCTATTTCATCAACAGGTTTAGGCATAAGGAACGTCTCCCACACTGCTAAGCTATATCCTCACACTCAGCTATGCCTGGCACCATAAAGCAACATGGTGAAACAAAATTTTAAAGATTGCTACAAAAGGGGGATTAGGCTGACCAAGACCAACTCCTTTATGTGCTTGACAGTGCATCCCATGACCAGTTATGTAAATGCAAAAAAAGGAGCAATGTGAGCGTGAAGAAGCCACTGAAGGTACAGACCAAAAGCTGGGCAAGGTGGTATTGCTGCTGACATCCCTGCCTTGCTGAACCCCAGCCTTAAACAGCTCCCAGACAGAGCCTATAGACAGCCTGAAACAGCTCAGAGAGATATGAACTTTTCTCATTCATTTGCAGAGAAGCAAATTAAAAGCAAAGGTGTTAAAAGTTCAAAAATTCATATCTAAGAAGCCAAAACACCTCTGTGAAGAGTGTTTTGGAGTTTGAGGACAGTATATAAGCACTCAAGGATACATAAAATATCCAGAGTATTTTATTAAACCACCTATAAAGCACTTTGATACCTTTAAAACAACCTACTTAACCAAATCTATACAGAAACTAAACACTTCTGCAATTCTGCCTTGAGGAGGCTCTCACTGAAAGTCAGTCAATGTTATTCGTTCAATCTGGACTTAAGATTGGAAGAGACAACTTGAGTCAGAATGTCCTCCTAGTGCAGACAGTGTGCCATATGATCCCTTCCATACAACTACCACCTGTGTCATGAGTACAGTAAGAATTTTTATGTTCGCTACTCATGGTGGATGCTGTTCCAAAACCTGTTACGCTGGTTAGGAATCATCTTCCACTTTCCACTTTAAGTTTGTTTATGGCAAATGCATACTCAGTTGTTGTTCTAGTAACACTGCCCTCAGTCCTATAAATACAGCTCAAGTAGTTTTTTGTGTACTCCGTGACTCCTGTTCCTGATGTGCATACAGAAAGCAACATTGTTCTTTCTCAGCCTTTGTTTTGCTAAATGAGAAAGGCCAACCTGTCTAACCTCCAAATAAAAGAGGCTCTCCATTTCCTTGGCTACACCACAAACCCTTTCAGCTCTGTTTGTCTGTACTTAACTATGCATGACTGGGACCCTCCAGAGATTTCCATACAATCCTGTTGTTATTGCCCAACCTGTACTAGAAGGACCTATTCTAACATACCCCAGGACTCTACTGCTGCTTTTTTTTTTTCCTTTATAGCTGTTGCCCTAAAAAGCTCACAATCATCTTGTGATGAACCAGTATGATGAGCCTCTTCTCCATCTCAGTTACCAACTGATGAATGCCTGACTTAGGTAAAGTGTTATTAAGCCTGTTATGTATTTTATACTACTTAATTTCATTATGTTTGCATTGTTTCACTTCAAGAACAGAAAAATCTTCTAATGCCATATTCCAACACCATCTTACATTAATGAAAAAATGATGTCATTGGCACATTCCTACTATTAGTAGGAGTGTAAAAGTTAAGTATGTAACCTGCAAGGTCTGGGACAAAATTACATGGGCTTCAGGTGCAAAACTGCACATTCACTATTTAATCTTTACTCCAAAATTATTTTCAGGCACTGCAGATCAGCATTGTTCCAACGAGACATAACTGTGACCCTATTAACTTTTCAGCAAAACTTATTTTGCTTGAGGGGAACAAAATTTTTCCTTAAGAGCTGTAATCTTAAAAGTTTGCTTGCAACAAGGAAAATAATGAGTAGCTTTTAAATTAATTTCTAGTAATATAACTTACCATTCTGTAGGAGTAATAAAGTTGTTTTTATTTAATTGCTCATGCAGGTCTTCATTCTCCTTCACCAACTCTTCAACTCTTACTTTAAAATTCTTCATATCCTCCTGGAAGACAAAGGACTCCGCATAAAATTCTTCAGAGGTAAGTATTTTGTTTTAATTTTCACATCAACAAAAACTTTTATAAATATACATGCCTGGGTGCCTTCTGATTCTTCTGTTAACAGCAGACTACTCACTCATCTTTAATTCAGATGTGCATACTTAACTTTTAAATTGCTTCATCAATCTACTAATATTTGAATAAAAAATAATACAGATATTTGAATTGTGACACATTTTTGCCAAGTGTCATTTGAATTAAGCGAGTTGCAGATCCTTAAAATATGCATTTAAAAAACTGAATTCTGGAAATTACGATATGATACTATACATTTTCAGTATGAATGACCTGAATTTGAATATGGTAGGATAATAACAGTGAATTTACAGTAATATAAAACCCTCGGTGTTTTCTGCTAATTTTATGGCTTAATTTTTTGAAGGAAATAAATTTATTTTGAAAAGCTATGGCAGTTCTGCTGTGAAGCAAAACACCATTTTTCAAAGATACAGTGACAAAAAAATACTTCTAAAGAGCAAAAAGAGTGGCCATTCCTTAAATACCTAGAAATAAACATTCTTCTACCACAAAATCCACAGGCCTGTAACTGGAAAAGCAGCTATACAGGGCACTGAATCCCCATTATTAATGATAATGGTAAATTCTTTCTACCACTGACTGTGTTTACGGTTTACTCTATTCAGAGAGCACAATTCTTGTACATCTCAGTGTAGTGCCTGCTTCTACATCTGAATAGGCTGACAAAAACAAGTAAGCCAAGTAGGATAAGATAGCACAATAACTATGCATGGAAAAGTAGAACAAAGTCACTTTGAATTTTAGGCAGAAAATAGCTTTGACAAATCTCTTAAAAAAAATTTCAGTAATTTATTTCTGCTTTAGTGTAGAACTAGATTTTCTTTAAATGGCAACTTGCCTCATGTTCAAGATTTAAATCTTCCTTTTCTCTTATTCTATCTTCATATGCCAACAGAAGAGGTGACAAATACTTCATATCCAACTTTAAAAAAATTAAAAAAATAAAAATCCATATAAATCAATTACAAACCATAATCTCATCCATATTTTTTACTTCTTTTCCTGCTATATATTGCCAGTTTTAAAAGCTATTAAAGGTTTACGTATATGCCTTGCAGACAAAAGTGCAGGACTTACACAAGCACGCAGACCACCATATGCAAAATCATGCTGCAGAAGCACTTAATAGCACCGCTTTAGGAGCAAGCTTTGGAAAGGACAAGGCTGGATGCTATACTTGCACACTTCACTAAAAAGCAGCTATTACTTGTCAGTGTATGCAACACAGCAGAATGTGGATACAAATTAATATGAAACCAACCTGAAAGAACTACAGTGAATACAGTTAATAATAGTCAAATTTAGACCACATTCATTAGTAAGCGGGAAAGGAATTTTTACACTCTCAAACCTGCATCTTTAAAACTAAATACATACATATGTGATTCTTGGATATTATAGCTAGAAAAATAGAGCAGGAGGACTTTCCTATTTCTGTATAGTTCTGAATAACAGTGAGAAAGGAAAATTTAAGATTTGATTAGCATTTCAAGGAGAAATTGTTTCACATATTACAAATACATTCAATTTCACAGACTATTTGCCTTCTGCTTGCCAGAAGTTCATAGGCTGCTAGTGGATCCATGACCATTCCTACCATCAGAATCACTGAAATATGCTATTTTCTTTTAGTATCATCTTCAAAATAATCATAACAGAAGATTAACAATTAAGCAATAGACCTTGAAGCAAACTATATGCTAGACAATACAAAGTGAAGATGGTATTTATGATTCTCAGCATAACAGTACTTCTACTTAATTCGCATTCAGTAGTTCAAAGCTGATGATTGTATGCAATCTGTAGCTTACTGTAAATTCAACTGGGGCTGCACACATTCATTGCCAAGTTCTGCCCTACATCTTTTTATGCAACAAACAAATGTTTACAATATTCTACTAGTATGTGATAGTTCAGCAGAGTAACTAAATAATATCGTGACTATTTTGGTTCCAGTAAAGAAATTCTACTACTTAGAAAGGAATGAACAGATGAGTGAAAATATTATTTTACTTACCAGCCATGGTGGCGGTGGTCCTTTTGTGGGTAAACTTTTCAGTTTTAGATGCTAAAGTAGATTTTTAAAAAAGATACCGAAATTATTTTCTGCTTTTTGAAGTACCAACCACTGTCCACTGCAGTCAGAATTATGACCTCAAGTAAGCTTATGTTTCTAATTACGTGTTGCGTATGTAACACACACTCAACAAAGTCAACAAAACTGGAAGTTCAGTATCTTACTAATACAAGAGAAAGTCTAACTTCTTAAAGTTAGACTTAACAATAAATGCTTATTTTAAGTTTCAGAAAAAGCCTATGCCATTTGTAGACTTTGCAGCAAATTTGGAGAAAATAGTCTTAAAAACTCAAAGATGAATGAAAGGACAATGGGACATTTCAGTACAGACTGCCTTTATAACCAAGATTCTCACCTCTTCTTGGGACAACGGCCTGAATTTAGTTTGATAGCGACTTAATTCTACATTTAAACGATGGACCGTCATTTTCAAAGCATCATTTTCATCCACCAGTTCTTGTGCTTGTTGTCTGAGAGAAAGTAATTCTGTAGCCTCCTCTATTAAAACAAATATCCAACAAGAAAGTTCATGAAAAATTACTAACAAAAAATCATTAAATTCAAACAACCAATTAACTTTTTTTCATGATCACTTAAGTATTCCTTGACAAAATTTCTACAAACATAGAAAATACTGTTTAGAAACTACTTCTGCATAGATACTTGCTCAAATCAATGAGTGGAAACCTACTACTGCAGGAATAGGTTGTAAGAAATTAGAGAAACCAAACAAGATAAATACAGAATACCTTATACGTTTCTCCCACCTTCTCTATGTGACTTCTCTGCAGCTTCTTTAAGTCTTCTGTTTTCTTGTTCTAGTCTCTTCAGCTTCAATTGCTGTTCTTCCATTTGCTGTTTTGTTTCCATAAATTGTTGGACCATAGCCTGGTATGCCTTGTTCAGAGACCAGTTTTGTTGTTTTAGTGCTCTGAACTTTTCTTTAGTCATATTTTCCCGTGCTTGCCTTGCCCAAATAGACACATCTGTAATGCCACAGTACCATGTATTTAAATGACATTCAGACTTGAATACAAGTTTCAGCAAATTATAATCCTTTTTTTCTAGTATTAGCATTATGTATGAGTGATACTTTGTAAGATATAAATGAGTTCAGGGCTCCCAGAAGACAAGGCCAGGGAGAATGAAAAAAGTGGATTTGGAAAGAGAGCTATATAGTGGAGTGGCTGAAAGTTCGCATCGGTTCTCTCAAGACACTGAAAACATTCCTTCCTTAAAGGGAAAAAGAAAGAGTCAGCAGATCTCCCTCTCCCTAGCACCAGTCACTAGAGAGGTAAGACAGAACTATCCACTGCAGGAGGCAAAGTGCATGTGCCCAGCATAATCTAACAGCATACAGGCATGAATATAACTTAATACAGAACTAAGAGTTCCTTAGTATAGGATATATATGAAACCCAAGTACTGGTTTTGAAATACAGAGGTATCTCTTGTAACTGATGACATATAACAGTTTCGTGTATTTAGTATTACTTCAGGCACTTATAGTCACTGTTAACTCTCTGTGAGAAGGCATAAGATAGTTGGACAGCACAGAAATAGACACAAACCCATGAACTCATGATAGGCACTTATCCCATCCATGTCACACACAAAGTTAAGAGGTGCTGTGGCTGGAATTGTTACATGGATGCAATAACCTACAAATAAGGCACTAGCTGAAGGTAGACAACATATCTCATGTCACCACATGTTTACCACTTCAGTTGTGATGGATTACTTAATAATGGTGACATCCTCTAGTGTAGATGAAACTTAAGGGATTGGAGAGTTCCAGTGTGACTTTAATTTCATTACATCGTTTCACAGTCATTTACTTAAGACTTCAAAAGTCACTCAGATTGGAAAATAAAAACAAGTCTAAAACACCTAACATAAAAAGCCTGGAACTATTGGTTTTTATACATATCACAGAGCACTCAGCACTTTCTCACCTCCTGTACAGGAGAAATACCTCTTTTTCCCCCCGTGAATTTGGCTTCAAGAGTACAAGCAGGAAAATCTACTTTTATATACATATGTATATTATTAAAGTGAAGATGTGTAGTAAAGTCATAGAAAAATCAGAAATACCTGGGGATGGTGGAGGCTTTTCACATACCAGATTTTCAGCTAATGATTTTTCTTCCTAGCACAGAAATAAAAAATGAGACAATTTGCTTTAACAGTTATCCTTTCTGAAGTACTCTGAACAGCACCACTGTTGGAGAACTTAAGAAACAGAACTTTTGAAGTAGTTTCTTTTATATCAACAGAATTTAAGGTTGGATTCACTACTGACAATATATGACTTGTCATTTACCCACCTTGACATCATTTTGTCAGTTATCACTGCCATCAGTCACTTGTGGACACTTGAAACTGTTAATATTTTCTTTAGTTTTCAAAGATGTACAGCTCTCAAAACAATTTTATGGCTGACATAAAAGTCACATGAACGTAAAGCTTCTTGACCAGAACCATCCTTGACAGGATGGATATTGCTCCCACTTGTTAGTTTGTATAAACTAAGACTTTAGAATAGTCAATTATGATACGAATTGTCAGTCTCTAACTGGGAATCAGCAAATAAATTAAAATGTAAAATGTTCTTCAACAAAGTTGAAGAACTTTGGTCTCCCTTTCCTGATAAAATAAAGTACCTATTTTTACGTTTTCAGAAGGTTCTTTCATCATGAAAGAACTACAGGCTGAATTCATACTAATGTATTTACTTGAGGTGAACATGATTGATATACAAACTTTCTCCATGTTTTTATGAAATAGCAGTGAGGTTTTGTAAGGATATGATGCTATGTAATTTAACCTACCAAGACACTGATGACTAAATGAGTCAAAACTCACACTTTCAAAAGAAAATACATGTGGTCAGGAACTTGAAGAAAAAAAGTGATGTTAACAACAGAAGAACTGACCGTTTTTGTAAATAATGTTTCACCAAGTTGATCTGAGAAACTAAACTTTTGGGAATTCTTTTTCAAGCTTATGAGAGCAGTCAGATGGGCCCAGTTGGAAAACTAGATAAAAATCTGGTGAAGCCAGGCTCAGAATTTGAAAGTTATCAGTAGGAGCTATCTCTTGCTGTAACATGATGTCTCCCACTCTCAGTTTCTTTCTTTCACATGTGGAACAACACACGACATATTAAAAAAAAAAACAACAACAAACAACTTTTGTACGGCCTATTTACCTATATAGTCACTTTTTTCCAAAAGGAATTATTTATCCATTCTCGTACTCCAAAAGAAAAAGATTCCCTAGTGGCAATAAATTAGAGGGTTTTTTAAAGTGACTGTAAACTATCAGCTCTTTATAACACCGTTTTTTCTAAAATGCATCACAAATTAACCTTCATGTAAGTCTTACCTTTGCATTCAAGCCAAGATGTTGGTCTTCTGCTAAAGAAAAACAGATCTTTCATTTAAAAACAGAAGTATTTGTAAGTCCGTAAACTATAAGGATTCATATGAATATCTAAGCACACATATTATATACTGCAAACAAATGTAAGAAAGTGCTCCTAAAACCAGAAATCAGATCACTAACTTTCCATTATCTCTTTTATAGTGCATCAGGATACTGATGTGAGACCTTACTTTACCTCACACTGTATAGACACAACCATGGAAGAAATGAAGCTGTATTGCTGTCTTCCACTATTACTTTAGAATTTGACTGAAGGACAAATGAAATACCTTCATTGATTTTACTAGGCTTGAATCCTATTGCATCTCTGAAGAAAACAAGAGCAAATCTAACCGTTTCCAAGATCTGCAGCTCTTACTCTGCAGAAGAGGGATTAGAAACGGCTTATTTATCCTATTCTTTTCAGTTTAACGCATCCACTTCCTAAATGGTTTTATCAAAGCAACCCATTCTTTCTGGATATTGTTCTCTATAAAGCTTTTCATATAACTCCACTGAAATAATATTGAAACAACACTGGGATCCAACATGAACCAAACTTAGAAGCACAAATATTTTTTTTAAACTGACTCCATTCTGCTTCCTCTTTCCTATCCAATAGCTACTAGAGTGCTGCCATCCTCTGTAAAAACTGAATTTTGCAGCTCTGGAACAAATTCTGATTTCATGTTTTCCTAATTTTAAAATAATGGACAAGATAATTATGCAATAAAACTCCTATGCAGGTAGATTGGTCTTGCTCTCTTGTCATAATTTTTTCTTCACAATATTCTATTGTTACAAGAAAATAGCTTAATGACAGGTGCAGTTATGAACCAAATGTCCCTGATCTAATGAAATTACTTACTGCAAAAAAATTATTTGGGAAGCTTAACAATTCAGAGCTTAGGGTGATAACCTGAGACTGACGATCATGTTCAGCTCTCTATTCTGTCAGAACTTTCCTCTGTGACCTGATGTACAATTTTAAGGCCCAGACCTTAAAAGACAGCAAGAATAATACAACTTCTGTAGAAAGGATAAACAATCCTATTATCGTGCCATTTGATTATTTAAAAAAGAAAAAAAAAAGTTCTTATTGCTGATTTTCAGACATGACATTTTTTAATCCAAGAAAAATGACTGAATAAAAATGTTTTCTTCTATCTCTAGCTTTTGTTTTTTTAACATTGGTAGTTTCTACTTATTTCCACATTTTGAGCACAGTAACACTCCAATAGTTTCCAGAGCATAAATTAGATTGATTCTGGCACATATATCAACAGAAACATAGTACAGAATGACTGTACTACACAAGACAAAGAGTTCACAAAACTTTTTTCTCTCTCTCACTTTTTACACTGGCTGACAGTGGATGTGTAGGAGTTTCAGTTATACAGTGAACACAGATCAATCTTCCCTCTTTAAGCAAATTTTTAATTTTCCGTAACTACTAGAAATGGCTAAGTATTTAGTAGTATTTCTTTCATTGCCCTTTTTAAAAAAAGGTAATATATCATTATCATATAGTATTATTTTATTCAAAAATTACTTTTCCCCATGGTATTAAAAGCTTCAGCATTTTGACTTAAAGTAAGTTTATTTACCTTCTATTTGCACATTTGACTCATCCACCAGCACCTGAAACTCAGTTTCACAAGAAGGCTCCTCTTTCTTGTCAGCATTAGAACTAGGAGATGGTGGAAACTCTTCCTATGTAAAAATAAGACAAGCCTATCTAAACCATGATAACTCTGTTAAAACAGCCCACAGGTCTTGACATCTGTATGAAACCTTTAGTGTACTGATGTCCCAGTCACATTCAGAATTGTACTCCAGTATTTTAAGACAATAAATGATAAGATGTACTTTTTTTGGTTTAGGGCTCTATGTAAATAAAATCTAAACCTTACAATGATCAACAGCAGGTAGGAAACTATGATAGTCATTTAGTTCACAGGGCAAATATTCCCTGTCACCTTATTCAGTCATAAGAGTCTATGAAATTATCCTACATTTGCTTGTTTGCTGTGTCATATCTAAACTTGCTCTTAATAAAAGATCAACCATTTATCTACTATAACACAGCACTGAGGGATTCATGAAAAATTTTTAACATAGTCTTTGCTGGTTTTCCTCTGTTGATTGCACAAGAGTGTCCCACCTATTCTATTCACTCCCTTTTTTTTCCTCCTCCTTTCTTTCCCCTTACTGACTACTGTCTTTTCACCTAGGGGTGTTTTCTGATTTCTTTCACATACGTAGCATTTTGTTGTTTTTTTACCACTTGGTTACTTCTTCCTGTTTGTTAAATCTTTGTATCATTTTGGACTGAACTTTAAATGTGCCTTAGGAGTATTAAGCTGCTTATTGCTGGTTAAGACAATCCAAAACTGTAACATAGAAAAATTCACTGGTCTTCAAGACAACAAGGTAATTTATTTTGTTTGATTCTGAATCTCCCTGTCTCCAGATAGGTGTCTGCTCATTAGCACAATACTGAATCATTAACTAAGCTTTCACCATTTAAAAGTAAAGTTCCTAGCGCTTTTAACAAATAATCTACTACATAAGTATCAAGCCCAACATAAAATATTGAACATTTTACAAGACTAAATTATGCACAATAATTATACACAATACCAGTGTTTTCCTAGTAAGAAAAGGCTCCTAATAATCAAAGATAGGGAATCTGTGAGGATCAACAAACCAACCTAACTTGTGTAGGAGTAAATGAATCACAAAAAGCAGCATGTGAAATAAAAATTGAATAAATGTCTGAAGAGTAAGAAGAGAATGGAAAGCCTTAGAAATATTTAATATTCACATTAATATATTAAAACACAGTAAAGGAATTAATGCATTTGAAAAGCCTACCTTTTTATTTTTGCAGGGAACAGCATAAATAGCATTGGTGCTAAAGCCTTCCCCCCTTTTCTCATTACTCTGACAGCTGGACTCTGCCTCTTTATCAGCATCTGAAAGATAGGTATCCATGTTCTCATCCTCACCATAATTGCCTAATATTTCCAGGGACCGTACAGAAGATCTGTCACTACCATCAAGTTTCCAGTGGGGCCTGCAAGTAGAAAGCAGTTTAAAGCCTATTCTAGTGTTGCTCACTCTTCTAAAAAAAATAAACACTAGTAGAACCATGAGTCTTACAATATACACAAGTCCAAGCAGCTGACACAACCAGACATCTAAGCTTCTGTTAGCTGCAAACAAGGAATCTAGCCTATGTGTATGCTTTAAAATAGATGATTAACACCAGAGCTACACTTTCTTCTCTATTTTAAAGAAAATACCAGATTAGAGATCAAAGGTTGCTAATTCTACCGAAAGAAGAGTCTGAAATAATTATTTAGCACAAAGGAAATATCTGACATGTAATTCAGATGATTCCTCAGTGATTAACTGTTTGTATAACTGATCATCATTTGGCAGAAATAATATATGGCTTTACTTGTGATTGCTGTACAATCCAAATCTCCCTCTCTCATAATTGTATGTGTGACATCACTTTATGAGAAATGGAATAAGGATTTTAGACCCTTCAGACCCAATTTATGAGACAGTGAGAAAAAAAAGTAAGCGTCTATAACAGCCTGAGTTTGCTAAACTCTTTGGTAAAACTGTATCATTGACAAATTCTATTTCTAATATAAGATATCAAACCAGAAAGTATACAGTACCCCGTTCTGAACTCCGTGACTGTCGCATATGGTTCAAAACATTCTTGTTCCACATAGGTGGAATCACCTTCAGAAAGTGATCGCTGCCGAGGCTGAGGAATAGCAACAGTGCGCCCTGTTAGTGTTGTTGCAAGGATAGCTGCTGCTAGAGCAGATCTGGAAGAGAAGCGAATAAAGCAATGAAACAATACTGACGTCTTCTCTGTGCTCCGCATTTTATATTTTTTTCCTTTGCAAAATGTCTTCACTATTTAAGCAAAGCAAAATATTCACAGTTAACAAGCATAAACGCCACTGAGACTGCTAAGGGACTGGTTATAAACTCCCAAAGTAAAGCACAAAACTGGGCAAGCTATCGTAACGTGGCTATCCAAGAGTAAAGTACAATACCTATTGGTTTTCCCAAATCACATGCATGAAAATCATGGAATATACTGAGTTACATTCCCAAAACTGACATTGACAATTTACAGTACTTAGCATTCACTTTAGCCATAACAATACTACCTGGCATTGTGTTGAAAAAGCTCCATGTTCTGCTATTTTGTCTCCTAGTTTCCATTATTCCCTACTCTGACCTTTTACTGATGACTCTGAAGCTGTTAATAAATCCTGGCACACTGCCAACTAGCGCAAGCATAAGTAGATAAAAGTGCCTATTTGTGGGATGCTGCGGACTATAGAGAAAGGTAAGACAAAGAGGAAAAAACAAGTAGGAACAAAGATTAAAGGAGAGAAATGGTGAGGACTGTAACAGGAATGACAACTGGAGGTCAAAAAGGAACAAAAAATGAACTAGGATGAAGTAGGAATGTTACAGACAATAGAAAGACCATAGAAAACAACCAGAATTGAACTAAACGTGGAGAAAACATCAAAGAAAAACTGTAAGAAACTACAAGTTAAAAGAAAAATAAATTTGTATTTTCTCTTTATGTAAATTGCCTATATAGCAATTAAAATCCAATCCAACATGGTTTTACGTGCCAGTTTAAGTCCCTGCTTTTTTTAATATGCAATAAAATGGCACGTTAGTAATGTTTAATTTATGCTTTTCTAAGGAGTTAAAATTTCCTGACTCACTGTACTAGTACTGCTACAGTCCTACGCTCTGCTTGAGCAGCCAAATTAAAAATAGCCCTAACTTTAAATAGTCCATTTGTCTTTAATTGACTCAGATTTATAATGTTACATATTCATAATGCTCATTGTCCTAATTATTTAGCATGCTTAGGAGTGGGAGAAAAACAGGTATCTTTACAGTTCAAAGAAGGGAATTTCCCCAATTAAAAATATATTCTGTTTATGAAAAGGTCTATGTAAATACTGCAGCAAGGACATACAATTCTTCTAATCATGCTTTTCTAGTATGCTATTGTAGTCGATGAAGCAAAAAAAAAAAAAATAAAAAAAATCAAAACCTACCTGGGCCTCTCTGGAGAAGGGTTTGGACTACGAGGGGGAGGGGTGCGGGGAACTGCAGGTTTAGGAGCTATGGTAGCGGCAGGGACCAGGCCATGAGCTATATGTTTCTAAACAATTTAAAATAAAATTAGTTGACAATGACTTTAAGGATCACAATGAAAAAAACACAGAATTGAACATGCACAAAAACTAACAATGTAAAATCATATAAAACGAAAGAACAATTACATGCAATTAATGTAAACAGAAGACTTGAAATGGTTCCAAGTTTAGCTTTTTAACATGCATGAACAGCTGCTAATGAAGGTTAGAAATGTAATTTACATAAGACCCATGAATGTAGGTTTTCCACCCACTATATCACAATTTGCAAAAATAGAATTTTAACTTACTCAATTCAAGTTTGGTTTTTTCCTGTACATATACAAGAAAAAAGGAGTACTAGAAATCAATTTTTTCCCAAATATTTGAACCCTGCTTCAGAGTAAGAATATTAGTCCCTTTCTTGTAGAAAGAGTCTGTCAGTCAGAAGTAATCCTCAGTCATAGCAGCATGAGATGGAAGAAAAAACTATCACTAAACAAGTCTTGCAGTCAAAGGTTCAACCTGAATAAAAAAACCAATTCTAATGCATTTTTATCAGCAAACTCAACAATTTTTTCAAAAGGATAACATTAAATACCAGCTCAGAAAAACTTGGACCAGAGTTCCCTATGAAGAGTACTTTGAATGGAATCACATAAGGTTGAGGTTGGAAGGGAGCTCTGGACATTGTCTAGTCTAAGACCCTGCTCAAAGCAGGGTCAACTAGAGAGAGTTGCTTGGGATCCTGTCCAGCCTGGGAAATCTGTTCCAGCACTGGACTGCTCTCACAGTATTTTTTTTTAGTTATTATTATGCTTAAGTTGAATTTTCTGTGTTTGAATTTGTGCCCATTGCCTCTCGCCCTCTCTGCAGGCATTAGAAAATACTATGTCACAATAAAGTCCATCACCTTCAGACAGATGTTACTTTTTTATGGGGTAAAACAGGCCAATTTTCTGCTATTTCTGCTACAGAGGGTTTTTTTTTTTCAATTATTCTTTAATTGCCTTCTCCAGCAAGATAATGAACAGGTGAGTTGGGAAATAATTTCTGTCTTTACAAGAAGGCGCATCAGCTAACTAAATGGTGCATTACGAAGACTGCCTTTTTACTCAGTCTTATCTTGCAGATGCACTGCTCCCTAATTCTGGAAGTCTGTCTGGCATGCACCATTTTGTTTACTAAAGGTTGTTGACTGAAGATGTCTTACTATGATTACCAGGGAATACGAGGTAAAAGGATGCTGTCATCCCCCAGTAAAAGTAAGACAACAACAGAAGATCAATACTTTATTTTCACTCTAATAATAAAAAAACTTCAATTACTCCAAGTACACTAGAAGATAACACCCACACCATTGCTGACAATCCTGCAACCCCTGGCTTCTCTAAGCTTTCGCTACGAACTTTTACTAGTTCACTTCAGGGCAGTGAATGTGTGCTTCGAGGACCACCTCAGCAAGCGACTGGAAGCGAGCGAGCTCCACTTCCACTCCGGGGACTCCAGCCCCCGTCTGCACCCAGAGGCCGCCCTGGAGGCGGAGGGCGCCGGGACACCTGCCCCGCCCAGAGCCGGGTGTTCCTGGAAAAGACGGGCGGGCCCAGGATGCAGGCAAAGGAGAGCACCAGCACCCAGCCTCCTGACACCTTCTTTTCTTTGCTTAGGATTTATCTTTCTCCTCGTTTTTCACTTCAGTCAAACTGCTCAGCGATCCCTGGCGTAAACCGCAGGGCATAGCCGCCTTCCCCGGGGGCCCCCGCTCGTCCCGCCCGGGCCCGGCGGCCCGGCTCCCTCACTGGCCCTACTTCGCGGGCACGGAGACCCGCCCTGGATGGAGGGATACTCACGAAGGGGCCCTTCCGGGCTCTCCTGAAACTAAACGCCATCGCGACCGAGTAGGGGATGGATCTCTTCTACCGCCTCCCGACTACTTTCTCCCCACTTCAGACGCTTCCCCCTCGCGACCCGCCTAATAACAACGGCGCGGCGGATTTGCTACGGGTTTGCGCTCCCCCAATGAGCACACGCCTTACTCACCCGTCTTCCGGCCTTGGCAACCTACCAGTGGCGAGGCCCGCCCCATCCCGCTTCCTCATTCGCTCACGGGCGGCAGAGCTCTCGCTCCCTATTTGCGGCCGGCGCGCGCTCTGAGGCGGGCTGTTCGTCTGGCCGCTGTGAGGCGACGCCTCTCCCGACGGGGTGGCTCGTTTTCCTTCTCTCCTCCTGTGCGGCCTCCAGAGGAGAGGCTGCGACCCCGTAAAGGTCGGGGTGCCTGGCACGGAGCTCAGCCTCTTCTGGGCAGGTCAGCGGTGGGCTGGCGGCCGCCCTTGGGAGCGCTCCCGCCTCCTCTCAGCGCGGGCCCCCGGTGAGGGCTCGCTCTGCGTCGGGCTGTAGGATGGGGCTCAGGGTGGTGGTGTTTGCGGTGGTACTGGCGCGTCTTTGGCTCTTCTCCTTAAATCGTGCATTAGCCTCAAAGGCTGTCATTTCCCCCTAAGGTCTGAACACCGCAGAAAGCTGGCAAACCTGAAAATAAGCTCTCCCAGCAACTACCTTCTAATAATCTGTCTGGAGACGTCTGTCAGCTGAGGGCTGGAGATGCCTCTGGAGTCAGCTTTGTAACTGAGGCAGACTTTCTTCCAGTAAGGGTGGATGAAGGCATAGAAAAGGCAGTGTGGTTTTTTTACCATCTGTGTGTCTTAATTCAGATGTTTTTCAGATTGACTGGCACAGTTGGGAGTGGTATTTCCAAGCCAACAACCTGTATTCAAGTAAACACAGTTGCTTACCGATTTTGATACGTTAACCATAACTGCAAGGTAGCTTCAGGGAGGAGACGGTGTCTCTTCCAGAGTATTACATCTTACAAATTGTAATCATAAAATTAAGTTTGGAACAGGTTTGTAAAATGTGTTAATGTCTCTGCCACATTTCTTTTTAGGGTGTAACTGCTACTGAAGTAAAGATTTCAAGAAGGTCTGATGACAACAAAAGAAAGCTTTGCCGTGACGGCAGGATCTATAGTTGTCCCTTATGGGCATGTGATTGGAAATGAGAAGTGGAGAGGATCAGAGATAGCCCAAAGGCTACAAGGTAAGCATTCCCCTCTATCACCCAGTATTAAGATGGGCTGGAATATGCTTTACTCTGTGCCTGACTGGTCCCATATTTGTGGTACAGCCTATGTTAGCAGGCTGAAAATTCCTATTTGTCTGTCATGTATCTACATGATCAATTCTGTCATGTTTTCATAGTTGCTGAGCACTGTAGAGAAGAAGCAGAAGTATCTGCTTCTTGGGAACCACAGCAGTGGGACTATTGTGAACATGCATCTCCACTGAAGTTCCTTGAATTTACATGCATACTGGGACTGCTATCATATGTTGGCACAGCAAACTAAATTAATATGATCCTTACAGAACAGTATGTGATCCTTTTGTTCAAGTCCAGAGTTTACTGAGAAGCTATAGCACTTTGAAATCTGTAGTTTGGAAGTGCTATTCATTGGCATTATTAAAGGTATCACACAGTACTTTGGATTGCTTGTACCAGTTTTGCTTAAAGACAAGAATGGCTTTTAAAGAATATTAAGTTCATTGTCAAGTCACTAGGATTATTGACACTTTAGGAAGGTTGTGCTGTGAAGTAATTATTAGTATATTTTTAACTACTGTACTTTTAACAATCTCACCTTAAGGGAAAATTAGACTCGTCTTTGAAGATGGCTTGGGACTTGTGGATTTTCATCTTTCAAACAGAACTTGCATTTTATATATTTCTGAAGCAGATTTGGTTGCAGGGGATGAATTCAAACGAAGATTGGTTCGGTTTAGAAATGTAAGTACTACATAAAGAGTAAAGGAAGAATTATCGATTGGTATTTGTTTATTCCGTGCTTCTGAAAACATTCTTCTTGTGTTATTGTTAAATTTCAGTGGAGCTAAACTTTTGTGATAATTGCCACCTGAAAACTGAAAAATTACACAGCTGTGTAATAATGCAGTATTAAGCCTCAGTCCTGTTGCTGCAACTTCTATTCTTCCTCTGATTTGCTTTCAGGCAGCTCATACTTGACAGAAGTTTTCTCTCTGTTGCATTGCATCAGCTTATCATTAACAAGGTCTTTTCTTCTTTTTTCCTTTCAATACAGGCCAGCAGTCTTGGGGGAATTGTAATTGTAGAGAAAACCCAGATAAGTGACCAGTATTTCTTAGCAGTACAAAAGCTTGTTGTGCTAGAACTTGAAATGGTGTTGCTTCCTGTGGCAAATCAAGGAGAAGCTTCCCAACTTATCATTCAGCTAGTAAGTTTTTATGTTAGTGGACAAACATTTATTAAAATATGGGATATGAGGAGAATTACCTGTTTTCCTACAATCATCACTCATTTCAGAAAGAACACCTGAGATCATAAAGGAATGCAACGTATTTTGTTATTTGAATGTAAAGAATATCCTGCAAAAGTAATACGGTAGTATAGCTCAGTGGAAGGAGGGCTCATTTGGGAACAAAACAAAAAAGTTAAGGAATATGATACTGGATTTTTTTTTTTTAGTGTGATCTTGCACTGAGGTGCCACTGGAGAGCATTAGGCAAGCCTCACTTAAGTTCTCTGTCAAAATCGACTTGAGATTTTGCTTTGTCTTGGGCTGGGGAAACTGTGTTCTTAAGTTGTTTCTCTTTTCCTTTATCCTTTTTCTGATTGCATCAAAAAGGTGACAAAATCATTGTTTTAATTCATGGTTGGTATTAAGAAACGGTTGGTTTCCTAGTGAGACTTTGTGGATCTGCATCAAAACCCTTAATAAGGGTGCACAGTTAAGGAGGGAGATTGTTTTTAACACTTCCTAGTGATGGCATTGAACTTTCTTGAGATGGAGGAAACTGTTTTAAAAACCAAAAGCAGAGCTCCAGCAGAGGGCACTCAGTGTCACGTATGGTTTTGTTTTCCTTCAGGTCCGTGAGCAAAGTAAGGATCACAACAGTAACCCCTTTCTTCGTAAACAGTGCTCTCAGCTGGCAGAGCCATCAGTGTTTCGGACTGTGCAACAAATTCCAGGAGTTGGGAAAACAAAAGCTCTGCTTTTACTGCAACAGTTTGGAAGCATCCACCGGCTTTGTAATGCATCAGTCAAAGAGCTTGAGCTAGTAGTTGGACAAACAGTAGCACAACAAATTTACACTTTTTTATGTTCCTGACATGCATGTGTAGCGCAGTTTTGGAAAACAAAGACTTTTTGTTTGATTCTTGTGAATTCTAAAATAAACAGTATAAAACTATATTTTGTTTTTAATAATCACATACTATGGTAACTTCTATAATCCTGGTAACAACTGGAGGGTGTTGACTAATTGTTTAGATATTACTCTGCTGCTGCTTCTTTACAGCTGTTCTGCTCATGTATATTGAGCTGTGAAAATTGCCTGGAAAGAAAGCTGTAAAGTGTTTTGCATCTATCTTGTACAAAAAACCTGAGAAAACGCTGTCGTCTTTAGCATCCACAGAAAAAAAATGGAAAACTAATTTGCTTGCTTACTTTTGTCTTCCAGAAATAAACACCTTGTTAATATGCGGGTGGTGTTCTCTTCTCAGTAACTGGCAATGGGAGTTACAGCGCTTTAAAAAAAGTTAGCATACATTGCTTTATAGTAGTATCTTTGATTTATAACTTTTTGGACTTCCTTTGGAAAGTCCTACTGGAATACCTCTTTGACTTTACACTTAATTCTCTGGTTCCTTTTTCAGTTCACAGGGTGTTACCAAATTTATTCCCCTGTATCTAATATCCAAAATCTTGGTTAATTCATGTTGTGCTTTTGAATATAGGTTGGGATAATAATCATCAGTTACAATATGTTTTGACATATCAGCTATAATGTATTAATTATAATATCAGTTATGCTACAAAGAAAATAATATGGGAAGCTTTGATCAAAATCCATAATTCAACCTGTTCTTCCAGTATTAATCACGTTATTTGTAAAGAGGATTGCTTTTCCTGACAATCTTGCATTTAATTTTAAATTATATTCTTATCCTATTTAGTAGGGGTCAAATTGCCTTTCGCCTTATGTACCTAAGGAGGTATGTGAAAAGCTTCTTTCATACTACTTGGGTTTTGGATCAGAGCAGGAAAGCAGCTGAGTGAGTAGGATTTTCAACTCCCTTTTGTAAACTACAGAGAAGTGAGTAACAGAACCTTGGCACCTCTGTAACCAATATCTCATCCACTGGTTAGCGTGGACAGTAGATAGACCTTTTACTTATGTTGATTCTGTACTTGGGATGAAAATACACTTATTTGGGCATAAGTATTTAATTTACTGAGTAATAAATTATCAGCATTTCCAGAACTACAGAGCAAGATACTACTTTCTTAGAACTAGGAAATGCTTAAACGTCCTCATAAATCTGTTTTAGATGTTATTCTCTCTTCTCTCAGACTGTCACTTTGATATGGAGACCGGGTTTCACACCTAAAGGTATGTGGCTATTGATGTTGCAAGGCAGATACCTGTTTACTACTTCAAATGGCCATCTGCTCAGTGCATTAAATAAAGTTCAATTAAAGTAGTAACAATTAGTATTAATGGAGTTATAGGCTGAACTACTAATCTACTGCAAACCTTTATTTTTAGGGCTTTATAGTAGCCCTATACATCCTTGTGGATAGAAACTTGTTACAAGTATTCCTGTGGTCACTTGCTGTGAAATTAGCATTTGCCTGAAGTTAGCTGTTGGCTACCACTCGGTATAGAATAAGTCTTTTGTTAGTTGACAGAAAATAATAAGTATGTATTTCTATGGCAGTCAAGAAGCCCAAATTTTGACTTTAATTCAAGGGAGGGGGGAGGCTTAAATAATAAAAGACCCCCACTCCAACCTTTCCCCAAGGACTAGTGAGTGTGATGATATGAATGGAAAGGCAGTTAATCATGCAGCTAAGGAGGAAGATACTTGCAGGAAGATTAGCATAGTGGACTAAGAGAAATGAAGAGCTGGAAGGGTGATTCATGTGACTTTGCTGATTAGCTGGAGAGTAATTTTAGCCATACATGCAAGGTAAATCTGTGTGGAATATTGTATGGCAGGGTCTTGTGTTATCAGTATATGACTGCTGCTGCGTGTGTGTCTAAGAAGTGCTACTCCAACTACACACGAAGAATAACTACTAAGGATAGGTGAGTCATAAGTAATTTACAACTTTTTTTTTATGTAACCTTCATAGAGAAACTCTAGAAATACGTTAACACTCTTGTAAGGAAGCAAGTTTTAGATTGTAAGTTCCTGTATTATACAATATAAAGTTTTAAGAAAGAACAGTTTCTTAGATCTTTGTAAGCAACATTACAGAAACATGCAAGAGGTATGCCAGCAGTAAATAGTGAAAACTTGTAAATTATGATGTATTGTCCAAGCTGCAGCAGAATCAAAGAACTACTACTAAATGACAGCATGTGATTTTTATTGTTAAATAAGTGTCATCAACATATTTACACCTATTACATAAGAAACTAAAAATAAACAACTTAAAAGTTTACACCCAGACACAAACTTTCCTGTTGTTTTGAGTATCAAACAGCATATATCTACTCTGTAGATGGCAATGTTAACTAACACTACAGTGTTAGCAATTTTCAATTAATTTCAGAAAACAGAAGAATCTCAAAGGTTTGTTGCTCACAGTTTGTTTGCAGGTTTTTTGTCTCCCTCCTTAATATATATATCCAGTACTTGCTCATTAATTGTTCCAAGGTGTGGGAGGAGGACTTTATATATATTGGTTTGGTTGTTTTGTTTTGTTTTTTTACTTGGTGTGATAGTAAATAAATAGTCTGCCGCTTAAGACTCACAAGCACTTCTTTTCTCATTTTAAAGCATCACCACAATTTATGTACTCTTGATCAATACACTGGAATATGTCAGTTTTAAGATTTGTTCCACAGCTATCAATTTTATCAAGACTAATGAGATACAAGTCTTATGGTAAGTAGATGAAATAATTTCAAGTTTGGAATAAAGCTTGCTTCAACAGTTGAATCAACAGGCTTTTAAAATGGAACCTAGATCACAAAGAGAGCAGAGTAAAAGCCTTTTGTAGTTCAAAAGATCTTTTGACTTCTAAGCCTTCTAATTCTCTTCCAGAATTAAATTAACTATTCAGTAGAATATACATAGTACTCTCAGAAAGAGAATGTCTATGCATAAAAAACACAACTATATGACACTGCCCCTTGGCACAAGGCTAGTTTCTCTGAATAATGTTACTCTCTCTTGCCTGTGGTTTGTTAAGATAATCCTTTAAAGTAATGTTAACTGATTTATTATTGACTCTACTTTTAGAGCAAAATCATCCTTGAATGTGTCCACTATTGTTTCACATGTAATAAATAAGTCCCATCTATCATAGTTATAAAAAAAGTCATGATACTGTATTTTGAAATTCCAAAGGAATCCAGTCCTCATGTAAGCAATTTTATTATCTACATCTTGTTATTGCATACCTCCTAAACCACTTCATTCTAACCTTCAAATACTTAGGTTTTACAGTTTTTGCCAGCCTCTGACCTTCATAGTGGCTCAATACACAGTAAATGAAGTCAATGGCATTTGTCTGAATTTATACACATATATATATAAAGATAAAGTTGATCAATTTTTTATATACATTCAAAAGAAAAATGTCGTGCTAACAGATCCTTCTGAAAGATTCAGTACAATGAACTTTCTGTATTCAGAAGTGTGAATGGAGATATCTTCTTCTTAATCTGAGAACTTCCAGCCACAGCTGAAGGAAGGCAGAGGGTGCTTGCAGCTTTCTGTCTATTTTTAGTTCCCCAACTTAGAAAAGGCAGTTTCAGTGGGGCTTTCTTGGTCTGATCAATCTTCTCCTCCTCCATGGCTAAACAGATTAAGGAGTATGTCTTCTGCATTCCCACAGAATAAGTTGCACTCTTACTATGCTATAGGAAAAAGAGAAGCATTATAAGAATCAGTCACCCAAAATGGGTCAAAATTTTGCAGATAACAAAAGGTTACTGTGCTAATAGTTTTCCAAAGCAGACAAAAGCAAGCTTTCTGTGCTAATGACATACTAACTGAACACAAGGCCCTTCAGAGCACTATGATTCTGGTATTTTGCCCATGTAAACTCCAAGGTACACTATGCAAAGCATAAAGGGACTTGCGAATCTTTTCCATGGGTTGTGTTATAGCTAGCATTTACTGGCTTCTAGCATAACTATACTAACATCTCTACAAAGCTTAAGTATGTAGTTCTTGCACAGATCTCTGAAGGGGAGTCTTTTTGCTGTCTTTGGACAGGTTCCATGTTGATTGCAACTATGACAAGAGCTACTGTAGGACACTTTTGTGATGCCCGAAAGGCACAGCCTTCTCTGTCTTATCTTAGCTGTGCCCTGAAGCAATCTGATTACATTCTAGCCTTTTGTTTCCAGTAGCACTGTGGAATGGCAGGTGTGCAATTCCTTATTTTCAATAAGGAAAATCAACTACTTCAACAGAACGAGAAAAATCTAACAGCAGTAAGAGCACCTTGATCACTTCTAAGGCAACAATACTTCAGTGCCTGAGCTTGCCAGGGAATGTCAGAAGCATGAAACAGTGAATTTAGCTGAACTACAAGTTCTCTCACACTACAAACAAGTTTAAGTTATTTAGAGCTTAACATTTTTTAATCTTGTGATCATTTTTCCTTAGTCTAAGGCGGCTGCTACAGCAGTTTAGTAACTGACTAGACAGCTAAAGTCCACCAAAATAAAAAAATACATACATTAATCCGTGATCTAATACAAAATTCACGGATCATTTATGTTAACAGTGCATAGAAAATAAGCATGCCGTCTTGGATATTCTATAGCATTCCATTATTGTTTCATTGTGGCTTTTCCAATGCTGAACAGGGTAATATTTTCATCCTCTGGGATGATTTGGGGGGAAAATAAAATATGCCCTGGAATTTATAATGCAATTAATCTAAGCAGCTTGACTACAAAAGAACCTACCACCCAACCACTCTTATGCACACAGACTGTTCTTTAGCTTACTAACTCATGATGATTTAAACAGACTGTTAAAGTTGAACACATGCCTGAATGCTTTATATATTCACTAGTGGAGTGGGATATCTGACTACATGAAAGTAAACATTAATCAGGGACTGAAGCCAGGAAGTCAAAAAAATTCTCACATATCCAATCTGCAAAACATATTTGCCTCATTACATACCATAGATGCCGCTGTATCCTGGCAACTGATAACCTCAATCTCAATGGGCTGCTCTCCCACGCTTTTGAATTTTTCCAGCACCTCATTCACTCCACGCCACTTGCAATCCATGCCACCAACTGAAACAATGTAGTCACCTTCTTTTAGGCCCATCGACTGTCAAAAAATTTTGCACATGTTAGTATCTGGAATTATAAAGATGCATAGAATATTATTGTCATCACAGAGTATCTGCCTTAAAGGCATTTCCCTCTTAGATGCTATAAAACCACTGTCTAGCCAGACACATGGAACTAACCTGTGTATATGTAACAAAGAAACATGCAACTTTTTCAAGTACACAAGTTACCTATCTGAGTTACTATTGATAAATGTGATTCTGGCATACTCAAATGTTGGCTCTTTTTATGTCCTTTTCACTTTTCTCCTTAAGTAAGTGAAAGCTGTTTTTTGCTACTCTATTGTACCCCATGAGATATTTTCTCCAGTTTTTACTTCTATTTCTTCAGTATTTTTATTTGTACTTCTGTGGTTGCTTCTGCCCTTCCTACAGCTGAACTGTGCTCATCACTGCATGCTGCTTTATCCCTTTGTTTCCCCCCCCCCCCAAAGAACAACATATTAGAAGCCGATAATATATTCTTTCCCCTCTTTTTCTTTGGGCACATGCTACCTTGCCTTCCCTTCCTGATCCTCATCCTCATTGTTGTTGCTACTTTCTAAAGTCTTTTCCCCATCTAATTTGGGAAGCTAGAAGGGATATAGTATTTGCTTTTATTATTTGGGACTTTTTATCTATTAAGTGTGAACAAGAAGAAATCAACTCTAGTTTAATGTGATGTCAGGGGTACGGATACTCTTAACATCTAAGGTGTATATAGCACTGAAAATGTGTTCAAATTATATGAATTGACTATACTGATGTATAGTAGAACTCAACAAATACTCCATACACCAGTATAAACAAGCTAAAAATTTACATTCAAAAGATTGTAATGCTACAGTCCAGAGATAAATTGTTAATATTGCACCAATGTACTTACTGCTGCAGCACAAACTGGATCAAGACAATAAATCTGTACTGGTGAACCTCCTTTAAGACTGAATCCTAGCTCTCCTGCTTCATGGTGGATGCGAATGGTACGTGGAGCCGTCCATCTCTGCTTGGCCGAGAACACTGTCAGTGGGCCCTGGAGGTAACATAGCAGCAGGCACATTATGGTTTACTGTCATGCATAAGTAAGCATTTCTAATTTTTTTACGTTACAATGCTTTAAGCTCATTTTATGTAGGTTTTACTCAGGTTAACTTCCAGCTACTTCCATTAAAATGGAACAGTGAGATTTATCCCAGAAGTTTAAGATGTCCCCTGAAGTGCTCAGCCCTACTTCATAACTGTTCAGGTGATGCTTCAGCCAGAGTGAGATGACAGCAACTGCCAAGTTGTTCTGAGATCTCTGTTAAGGTGTGCAGAATCCTCTGGTTGCAGCAGGCTGTAAGGTCCTATATTACTCCATTTTAGAGGAGATAAATTGATTCATGAAATGTTGCATATTCTGATCCTAACCACAACTCCCAATTCCCTTTGCCTACTGATACACACAGAGCCAGCCACCTGAAAGACTGGCTTTGAGGCATGCAACATTACGCATTACGCATGCCTATCTCCAAGTACTATGTGTTTCTCCCTGCCTTTAAGTTGTATGCAATTACCTATTGAAAATTCATGGGATGTTGATGAAGGTTATCAAGAATGAATGCTGTGCAAATCCATATACAAATGGCACTTTGATTCTTTGCTAGTCTCAAGTTGACTTCTACCTCTGAAGCTAGGAGTGATCTCTCTCCAATAACTTCTGAAGACCCCCAGTTACTACAGGATCATTTCTTCAGGCTAAAATACTTGGGTTCCTTTCCTCACGTTAGAGTGAATTTATACTTGCTAGCAAAGTGACGGAGGTTGGTCAGCATTAGCATGTTACGTACCAGCCTGTGAAAGAAGTCTTTAACTTTCACCTTGGAAAACTGAGGAGCAATTGTTTCTATTTTATACTCCGTTTTAGCTAAAACAAAAAGAAAAACAAATTATTTTTCTCTTAAGTATTCATTATAAGACATACAAATTTATTTTTCTTGCATTCCAAGCTAGATAGAAATTTCTCCTAAATTCTTACCAGGCTGTAGAAAAACTCCTTTTTGTGGAAATTTGTAAGACAAATATCTGATTCACCTTAAAAATATCTTCAGAGCTGATAGTATCAATACAGAAAATTTAAAACAATCCATCCAAACAAAACTACACTATTCTCCTCTTCAATTTATTTTTCTTTGAGAAATATTTAAAACCAGCACTCATTCTTTCCCAGTGCTTCCAAAGAGGAAAGACTTGGATGAGCTGGACTAAGGCAGGAAGAACCAATAGAAGTCAAATTAACAACTTAGACCAGTGTAAGAGATGTGCTGCAAGAGAGAGTTATGAGTTTTCCCCTGTATGATTTTAGCTTTTAAAGTTTCCCCAATTTTTCTAGCTCACAAGATAGCCACCAAAAAAAGCTGAATTTTAAATAATAACCATTGTTATCTACCCCAGAAAATGATGTGGCCAGAGACAGAAACACCGTAAAGCAGCTGTAACAAAATTCATTTGTCTGTGATTGAGGAAATGTGTAAGGAATCTAAGCTCAAATGTGCAGTATATAACTTGTACATTATTTATATTATGTATGGATGCATATTATATATGGATACATATATATAAAATAAAGGCACATCCCCATGAAAGCATACACATGTATGGTTAGATACCCTTTATTTCCATCTGAGTACACTTACAAAGGATATCTGGAGCCTGGATTAGACTGAGAAAGTCATCTTCCGTCTCTTGCTGAGCATATTTGAGAAGTGAGCGCTTATGTGCAGCCATTAGAACCTCCTGAAGAACATCAATGTTTCGAAGCTTTTTGCATAGACCACAGACTCTTAGAGCTTCTTCATGGTAAACAATGGCTTTGCGTAAATGTGCTTTCCCTGAAAAAAATTAGAAACTGTTGGTTGTCATCTGTAGACAATAAATACAAGGTAATTTTTAAATAGTATCTAGTAGCTGTGTGAAACTGGCAGTTACCTAATTGTTTTCTCTGAACTTTGTCCTTTAAAATGGTGAGAACCATCAGTCCTTCAGGCATGTAGTCATACAACTGGGACAAGGCTTTCTCCTGCTGGTCTTCATCATCACTGGACTGCACTATAATAATTGATATAGAACGTTAACCATTACGCATCTCTTGGTGCTCTGTTCCTTTAGGTGTATTGTTGTGTAGTTACTACTACCTGCTCTTCAAATGCAGTCAAATATTTGTACACATATATATTGATAGGAATTTCAAGTTTTTAAGACTTTTATCAGTTTTATAATCTGCAATATGCAAGTAATAATTATATGCCAGAACATAGTGACAAAAATTGAACAATTTATTAGCATGTAATGTATATAACATTTCTTTTGTTTCTGCAAAAGTTAGTTTATTGAACTTGCACATTCTTCTGTAAAGGACAAAAGAGCATGGCCTGATATCTGAACAGGAAAATGGCCACAGATTAACATATATTGAAACTCCAAAGTTCCTGGCTCCTAATCTTATTCACAGACCAAATTATAACTGTTTATGTGTTTATTATCGTTATTTGTATGAATATATAGAAAATGTATGATTCTTACATTCATGGTCACACAGAATGGTGGCAATGAAGTAATGCGCCAGAGCTTTGTAATGGTCTGACTTTATTTGTGCCAGTTTAGACCAGGAATAGGGGATATTCTCTTTCACTGGTTCCTGATTCATTGCAGTGTTAACCAGCATGTACACCTCTCCCACCTAAAATAAAGCACAGAATTGAAATATGAGAATTTAACATTAGTTATTAGGAGCTCAAGTAAGGGATATTGTATTCAACCTTAAGATAACTTCATGTGCATCACATCAAAGGAGGGGAGAGTTAGAAAGGCTTGTAAATAAGTTTTGAGAAAATATGAAATTCCATCTCTGATTTTTCCCTGACAAGAAAAGTACATCAATTTTGTACAAGAACAGATGGACTAAGTCAGTCAATCTATATGGCTTCAGAGTTCAATAAAAAGACCATATAATAAATGGTTTTTAATTTACAAATAAATCTCATTGGGTTAATTCAGCTGAGAAAAAGGGTGAAGCATATTACTTATACAGTACGTTTGAGCTTCACTTCTGAAGCTGTGTAGGCATACCTAGCCTTAAGTTTGTGTGGTCTAGTTAAAACTGGGCTACTATCCTTTATGCAGAGGAAATAAAATAGCTTTTCAAGCAGTGAATGCTGCTTCAATGGATCAAACAACTCCAACTGACAGAATCCAAAAATCTTGCCCTTGCGGGAATCAATCCTACAAATAAGTCAGGGTGGCTTTATAGGGTCAGTAGGAAAGGTTTTGCCCATTTAGCTAGTATGGAAGCAATTATATATCTGCTACTCTGAAATGGCTCAGAAAGGATATGCGTATCTTGTTGGCATACCCAGTCTTTGATGTCATCAACCTCCATCAAGTGTGAACACTACCTTCTGGAGCACAGCCTGCTTCCCCATTTTTCAGGCAAGTCCCGAGACAGCTCTGCAGCTACCAACCTGACTGCTCATCAGTGTCCTTCCCCCAGTTACAATTTAGTTATTCTTTTGCACTTAAGCTTTCTAGGTTTTCATAACCTCCCACTGCTGGGAAATAAGACAGGCTGTGTTCAGTACTTAACAGAGAACTACACAAACAACCCTGTCCTTTTGTATGTTGTTCTGTGGACAAGATCAGTACTGTTTGAAAGAGCAAAATCATAAATAGCGTGTAAAAAACCTTTGGCAAGTTCACTACCCAAGTGTTCCAGCATGTTTCTATTCAATTTCATGAATTATGAATTAAAAAAAAATCATAACAGTTCTAAAATAATTATATTTAAATTGCAGCTATTCACATTTTAATCTTCTGAAAGGTTGTGATTCTCATTGTAGCTTGTAAGCTGTCCCTTGTTACTTTTGTTTTTCCGTAATGGTTGTAATAGCTAGGTTTAATAAATTCTGTTAATATTACTAGAGGCTGTAGCTAGTAACACAGCACTGTAAACAGTTACTTTTAAAGACCAAATTTTAAGTCTCATATTTTACCTTGGCAACTTCCTGTGTCATTTTCACTAGCGTAAAAAACTCATTGCGTATTCCAGGAAGACCAATCTGCTCAAAAACACACTCCTGAGCTTGCGCAAGCATCATTTTTACTAGTACATTCAGCATAGCTGGGCTCATATCATAACTTGGTGTGTGAGTAAAGGTCTCCTTTAAGTAGCTTAGGACTCCTGAAATTACAAAAACGTTCTGTCAGCATTACAGAGAGAAACAAGTGAACTTAATTCTAGCATGTACCATAATAATTAAGATTGAAAGCATACTTCCTGGTATTGCACTACAGCAATCTGAAGGGATTCTTAGTACACATGAAATTAAACTGACCTACAGGTTTTGCTTTGCATTCCCATCAAACATCTCCAGGCACAGTTCTCAAAATCACAGTTCACAGGAACAACAGAAGTTGCAAGTTTTAAGGGCAATACCTTCAGATTTGCTTACAACTGTTCTTGTGATTGACCATAAAGCTGTGCTGAACTGAATGTGACTTGTATATGGGAGTGGCAGGCTAGAGCTTATACATACGACAAGAAAAAGAGATCTCTGCAACTATAAGGAGGTGACAGCAGAACCCAAAACACAAACATATAAACTTAATTAATTATGAATCTCCTTTTCAGATGCTGCTAAGTGCATTGTGTGTCCCAATGAAAGCTAGTTCCATCCCTGTAAGTAACCTAGAACAGTATATTTAATAGGGTAAAATTAGATTTGGCTTTAAGTATCTGGTTCCACCAACAGATTAATCTTTTCTATCATTTATCAAATTAAAAACAAGCACTAACTGTAGTGCAAATATTAAGTAACAGTTTCACAGATGGAAGCATAACCTTCAGCATGCACGTAAGCCAACTGGTTTAGTGAGTTCTAATAATCTGCTAATTGCTGATAACACTACAAAAGTGTAACGATAAGACTAAAGCTAAGTGTCTACAGCTTCTGTAATCTTACTTCTTGCCACTACATTCAGTTCTGGCCATGTTGTGCTGTGTTTTCCTTCTACCAGTTTCTGAGATTTTTCATTTTCTGTGTTACACTTGTATCTTTCAACTTATTAATATGCCCTTACACAAATTTGAATTATGGCCATCTCTGCCTTTTTGCACTAAAAAAAAAACAACACCCCAAACTTGCCAGGCACATCCCAAGTACTGACAGAGTGCCCTACTGAAAGGGACTGAAAGTAGAGGGGAGGGAAAAAAGTTTTTTTTTTTCATTCTCAACATATTTCTGCTTATACGGTAAGCATATACACACCAAGAGCTTTGTTGAGGATAAACTCTGTGCAACATTTTCCATTCAGCACAGAGAAACAGTTAATACATGCTCTATATCATGTCTCCACCAACATAATGAACAGTGTTACGGAGCCATGCACAGGTACAATGAAATGCCTCCTGAGCACATTGCTTTGGGGCCCTGCAAAGGTACTGTGGTAGCAAATAATGCATTTCAATTTGTGAATTAATTCTGTTCTGTAAATACATTGAAGTGAAAAGCAGTGACTTTTTTTAATTTGCAAAATGGAAGGAGCCGCAGCAAAATGGTGAAATTTCTCAAGTATTGAAATTTTTTTAGATGAAATACAAAGGTTGAAAAACAATTTATTTAATAAATGCATGAAGAAATACTATCAAATTTTTTTGATAGCTGTGTATTCAAAAGAGGGGTTTTATGACAATCCAACTCTATGGTCCACAGTTTTTAGGTGATAAAGCTATCCATACAGTGGAAACCAATAGCCACAGATGGTTCGTGCAGAAATAAATCTTACAGTACATATTAAATTCCATAGGTCATGTCTTTAAGCATTATCTGTAGCACAGATTACATTTATAAAAATTTAGAAAATCTACTTGGAAAAAAAACCAAACCAAAAGCTTCTATAACACGTTAGTTCAAGGGATATGATACTCTTTATTTGTATTTTTCCTGGCTTGGGACAGAGATTGATTGATTATTTTGAACCTGTTTGCCTTTGGAATCTATGGAAAATATGTAGTCAACTTCCAATGAATTGCAAATTTCACCAGAGAACACAGTAAGATGAATTTTGAAGAGACCATATGGAAAACTAGGTTTTAAGCCCTTTATCAACCCTTTAAATTGTTTCTTGTACAGATTTTTTACACCGGTGTAATATCACTGAGGTAAAAGCAGCTATGTTGGTGAAACAAAATGAACAATGAAGGAGTTAATGTTAGGGCTGTTACTCAAGAACTTTGAACTGCGGTTTGTTAATCATTAACCGCAGTATTCACTGTCTTTATCTGCGTGTTCAGACTACAGTTCCAGGTTTTAAATTAAAGCTTCATTTCTTCACTAGGCTCCTTGAATTTCCCTATTCCTCCTTTTTTGTGTAATGAAGTCAGTGGGAAATGCAGAAATCTGCAGGATATCAGGATGAGATTAGGAACATTTGCATAAAGACCTTCCCAGCATTTTAAAATGTGTACCTGCAGCTCTCTGAAAAGCATCAACAGCATTTTCAAGTCCAGCCTGGGTCTGACGATTGCATCTTGTTCCAATCTGGGTGTAGAGGGCTCCAATGTTGAATAAAATACTAGCTTTTTCAAGCAACAGATTTTGCTGACACACTGGGACACCTGTGAAGGAATCATACCTTGGGAAACAAATATTAGAAGAAGTATTAAGATTAGTATACTCCATTGAAACAACAGGTATTTTCATTTTGTTTTTCCAAAAGAGCAGTGGAATTCTTAATAATTGTTCTGCTACAGTGAAAATGAAGGTGAATAGAAAAACCATTGTGTAATGCAAGGACAATGTAGATGCTGCAAGCCAGAGATTGGCTTGATTTGAGGCTTGGTTTTCAGCAGGTTTTACAGCAGTGCCTCCATAAGCATATTATATCTAACTCAAAAGTGCCTATAAAACATCACAGAGGCTGAGAGTGTGCTGGGGAAGTATCCATATGTGCTGCTACGTTCTTGTACTTAGATGTTGCCAAAGATCAACTATTGGCATTGTCAGATCCTCTATAGCTTGTATTTTAAAGTTTGTATTTGCAGTTATGACTAGAAGTTTAACAGTTACTCTTGGCTGCATGGTAATCATCTTTTTTTCATCATAAAAAGAAAAATTCTGAATTCAGAGTCAAACTTTGCTCATAGATGTAGTAAACACTCCACTATAATAACTTAGGTCGCCCCTCCTCTCTTCTGGTGCAAACGGTGGTCTTAACAAATTGAAGGAGGGGAATTAAGGTCTAACTCATTCCTCATCTGCTTCATGCCAAGTTTCAGAGTCCAGGAAATAGCTGCAGTTGTCCAAAATGAAGATTATTTTCTCTCTTTTTGCCTTGTGCTAACCTGTAGTCCAAATCATAATCTAGCCAATGGCTTCACTTTAAGCATGAAAAGGAGGTACTGTATTCAGGTTTACTATTAATGCTAAAAAAAAGAAAAAATTTACAACACACACTGCAGTGAGTAGTGGGGGGGAAACATACTGACATACTTCAAATTAAACGGAAGACAGTTAATGATTAACAGTGTTCTGGGGGAAAAAAAAAAAAAAGACAAAGACAAACATGAACTACACACTTACCATGTAAATAAAACTCCCATGTGCCTGGTGGGTGGGAAAAATCTGTTTTCTACATAACCAAGTTGAAGGAAATAGCTTATCAACATCTCAATGCCAGCTTCATCTCGGCTAGGAGTGCGGCAGGCCTTAAAATACAATAGATTAAAATAAAGTGTATTCTGTTGAGTTACAGGGTGAATACTGAAACACCAAGGATGAAGCTCTACTTCCTTTTGACTTCTGAGTATCATAGAAATGTTTGGAATTTGAGAACGGTAAGCTTAAGGCCATATGGATGCATTCCAAATAAGAGGTTTTCATCTGCACAGAAGTAGCATGTAACCTTTAAGGAAGCAGAGAGGATCTGTTGGGCAAGTCTCAGAGTTAATTAAAGAAAGATTGTAGGTTTTTTATGAAAGCTACAGAGAAAGTTTATGTTTCTAGTATAATACAGGAAACAAACAATAGTTAGAAATAACCATCGTTCTACTACAATATTTTGCCAGATGAATTCACTTCACCACTCTTCCTGCTAAATTTAAAATACTTTAAAGTAAAAAAAGTATGTAAGACAAATTAGATTTACAAGATTTACAAAGTTGTGTCAATAGCTCAATCACTTTGCATAACGTCATCCTTTTCTTCACTTGTTTTTTACTCAGATTGTAAAGCTCTTGGACAATGGAGATTCGTGTTCCGTATCTCAGAAATAAAGCCAATAAGAATATGGTAAGTTATAAGTAGTAGTGGCATATTCTGATTCTATGCAAATATTATTATTTACAACTGTAGATTAAAAGACCTCATGGTATGCCATACTTGAACTTACTTGTCTCAGATCCATGAGATCTGCTATTTCGTCTTCATACTCAGAACTGTCTTCACTATAATGTTCCAGAATAAAGTCCTAAAAAAAAAAGTAAAAACCTGGAATATCTAAAATTAATCTAAACTATTCATTATTGTTTTCTGCAGTTGCAAACAGTACAAAATTGATTCAGTTGCAATTTGCATGGAGTCTACTCCCTTCCAGTCAATAGCACAGTAACATATAGCAACAAGGCTACAAAAAGACAATAGAACTAACAATTTCATTTGATATCCGAGACAAGACATTTCAGTCTGATGTAAAGGAACCAAACACCTATTACATCAACTCCATTGGGTTTTAAAACAACACCACTTAGTAGTTTTGAAAGGGACAAATGAACCCTGTTAGCTAAAATAACAAGGGAATCAACTGACCATAAAAACTTGTTAACAGAAAGACTGCCAAATTCTTGTCAGCTATATTAGGACAATTCCACTTAAATTAACCAAACTGCAATGGCATAAAGTTGTACCATAATCTGACCATGGAGATTAACCTACAGAAGTAAAAGCAGGGACAAACGCTACAGTGATATAAGATGGTTTACCATGAGATAAAGTCTACATTGCACAATACACAGTAGTCCAAAAAAATACAGAAGGTGGCTCAAATAGCCAGCAAAGTATATTTGCCAACAGACAAGCAGTGTTAACACTGCAACACTGCTTCACAACTGAGCTAGCTTGGTTAATGCAAGTTGGAGTATCCCTGTGTTATGCTGAGTAAAACCTTCATTACTACTTTCACACTTAAAGTATTAATCAATAGTATTACTGGAACCAAAAACTGTACAAGGAATTTTTATTCTCTTTAGTTTAACTCTACTGTCTCCAAAGTGGGATTTCTTGTAACATCTTCTGACTCTTTGTCCTAGCTAGATACGAGCAACGACCCAAATAATTGGTGGTTAAATTTTAATATATTGTGATCTCAGTTTTAGGGCAAATAAAACAAAAAATAATTTGTATGTAATTACTTCTGCTTCTTTAAACAAATCTGAAATGGAAGTTATTTCTGTTAACTATTCATTCTGAAATGTGTCTCTGAAATTTACCTTGAGGGGGACTGTGAAGTCTACTTCTTTGGTTTCCTTCAGGCCAAGAGGTACCAAGGGAATGCTGAAAGTCTCTCTGTGGGAGAAAAAAAGAAAGAAAAAAAAAAAAGATTCAGAAATACTTCTTTTCTGTTTGTCTGTTGATAAGATGATTACCTTTGTTTCATTTGATGACAGGAAGTTTGTATGCTGATGGATGTTCAGGTAAAAGATACATAGTTTATAGCAGTTCCTTTCTGCCCAAGAAAGTCTGCTTAATGGCCTGTGACTCCTCAAGAAGAGAGGGAAGAAAGCTACTTGCCTGCGCTTTTTTTTTTTCTTCATTTGAGCCTATTCTTTCCTTCAATGAAAGAAAAAGGAGACTCTCAAAGGCTGGCTTACTGAAATTTAGCTCAACCTTTATACACCTGGACAAGTTCTATGGACAGAAAACAGCTCCACAGCTGCTAGATCTGCCACGGTAAGAACTACGGTAATTATCAGTAGTTATCATCAGTATTTGACATGCTGCCAGTGGTTTCATATCTAGAAGTGATGTGTGACTAACACAGGGAAAAGCAGGGCCAAAGCATATCAACTTTAACAGTGAAAGGGCTAAGAGCAGGAAGTCTGAGACCTAGTTTCTAGACAATGCTAGGTGTTAACCTCTAAACAAGTCAACCTCTAAAATATCAAAGGGCAATAAGGATGAGAACTGCGACTTAAAAACTTCTGATCCTCAAGAGAATACACATCTGTATCAAAGACTTAAACCCAGATCATATTAGTAAACAACATTAATTCATAATAGTCTTATTAGCTAAAGAGCACCATCTATCCCTCAAAAGCTACATATATTGCTCTTCCACTAAGTATATTACCTAATTATAAAAAAGAAAGATCAGAATTGCTTCCAGATACATAGTTTATTTAGAGTAGGTTTAACAGATCAGTATTGGGCAATTATAAGATTTATCAATTATTTCTGTTTTTCCTGAAAAAAACTAATTGACTGTCTAATCATGGTTTAGAGTGTTCCATTACCAACTACAAAATCCCACAGGTGTGATTCATTTATTGTTTTATCAGCAAAGCCAGCAAAATCACTTTCTTACTGGTGAAAATTCCATCTCAGGAAGGTGGGAGTAGGAATGCAGCTTCCTCAGTAGAAGAAGAGTCCTTAAACTAGTTGGCATGATCCAAAAATGATTCTGCTAGCTTGAAAAGGACTTCCAGGATACAGAGCCAAAACACCACTGCAGGTAGTGCAAATGATCTGATTTCTGGTGAGGCTTTTAGAGGAAACCATACTTTTACAACAGATTATATCCAGACTTTTTCCCCAAAAGGAAGTGAGACACATGCAAAAGAAATCCTAACTTACTGGTTTAATGAATTCTAGTACCACCCACAGTCCCTGTAGACACCAGCATTTGTCATTCAAAGGAACTGAATTTCTATTTTTTAAGTTTCTAAGGTGCCACACCCACAGAGTCAACATCATAGGGACATTGAACAGTTAGGGAGGTGATCCTGGATTTCCAGAACTGAGTAGAAATAGCGTCATGCTTCTCAATCCAGCTGAGATGCGTGCAAGTCATGGGAAGGCCAACCCTTCAGCCTGGTGTAACACAATACAGTGTAACCCAGCAATGTGGGTGTGACTTGTTGATGTCTATATGCACAATAGTAACAACTATATGCAACTATTAATAGCTATTTGCTATTAAAGGCTGGACAGCAGTTACAGAGGGAGTGAGTTATTTTAGCTGATGGAACATAAAAAGCATTTAGAGCTTAGAATGAACAGCATCAGAAAGGTAGAACACCATGCAAAACAGATTGGGGAAGTAGGATCAGGACAGAATAAAAAGCATACTACTGTCCAGCCGCAAGGCTTTTACCTGCCTTGGGACTTGACCTACTGTTCACCCTTCATTGAGAATCCAAATATTCTTTAGCTACAAGAAGGAATAGTACTTCTGGCGTCTTGCTTTCATTTCCACAGCCATAACTATCATACTGCTCTCTATGCTCACATGCATCTCTGAAGACTGGTAAAATCTTGAATAAAAAAACATTTTCGCATCAAATAGTTGTCACAGTTTGCCATGGGGGTGGAGAGCAGGAACTTTAGCTCAAGTTTCTTTTTGAGAAAAACAAAACACGGATATTTTGCATCAGGTCAGCATTCAGTTGAAAGATACCCCACTGGAAATGAGCTTAGTCCCTCTACACTAAGAATTACTTGTAGTCCACCTGGGAGAATAGTGCTAAGAGGGACCCAAAATTATACTCCTCTCATATGAAGCGCTTCAATTTCTGTCTTGAGCTGCTCATGTTAATCAAATAGTAAACGTTTAGTTTTAGGAGAAACAAGACATCTAACTGATACAGAAATCATTGCAGTATTCAGGCAATGAATAATCTTTAACTTTCAAGTTTTATCTTTGAGGAATCCATTGCAATTTGAAGTTTAGCGTGCTCTTTAAAGTTGGAAAAATATCTTGGAAAAATTCCAACTTCATCTACTAAAAATTTCTCTGTTTTACCCAGATAATTTATGGATTTCTATCACTGAAGTGCACACCTTAAAGATTACCCCAAGTCTGCTTTGAACTCCAAATCAGTGTTGTACTTCTATTCTCCACCTAAAGAGAGGACTGTCATATGCACTGCATTTGAGAACAGATATTATATCAGTAGGTTTGCTCACTCCAGAATGCACTGAACCAATTAGCCATTCTAGTACTGGAAATTCTGCTAGGTGCCATGTGTCTCACCATACAGCCCCAAGAGCTTTCAATTCTCACAATACCCTCCTCCACAAAGGAACTCATATCTAAGGATTAGTGGTACATACCTTTCCCAAGTGAAAGACAAATATGCAGACTAACCCTTAGTCAACAAATCTACCATCAAGTATGTTCTCTTCCTATCAAACTCTCTATTCTTTCACGTAGTTATTGTCCAGCATTCACATTCACCTAGAACAATTTTCTTTCCAAGGGTAAACAGAAGATCTGTTAATAATTGAGTAACTTAGCTTTATACTTACTCTGTATTTTGATAAACTTCTACTGAGATATTAAGTCCTTCCAGTTCCTCCTTTAAGATCTGCAGGTCTGAGTTTACGAAACTCAGTTCCAGTAGTACCTGCTCTCGTACTTTGTTGTTGGTGGTTGCTCTGCAGAAAGGAAGAGACGTATAATTCTTTTATTGCTGAGGAAAAGGTTTCGTACATAAGCTTGGTTGACCCCCTTGCTAGCATTCTTGGCATTTTAAAGATTTTTTAAAATCTCCTTAAGAGATGATACAAGACCTCACACTTCAGAATTTATTCAGTTTTTCTGTCAAGATAGAGCCTGGTATAGTTTCCAGATAACCATGCAGACACACAGAAGGCTTGCTATGTGCTATATTTTTTTATGTGATTAAGGGTCAGGCTTATTTTCAGATACGTTAATCAACAAAACTAAAGCACCTTAAAACAGAATCACTATCCTCTTTTCAGATTATGTGACCTTTTCCTAGAAGAAGATATGAGGCTGGAGGTGGGGGGATTCAGGAGATATTTTTTAAAAAAATACTTTCCACTTCACAAATTGAATAATGATCTGTAGAGACTTCTGATCTTAAGAATAAAATAAAACAACCTGCCCGTAAAACTTTTGCTACAGAATTTTTTACAATCAAATATACAGGTAGGAAGATATTTCTTATTCATACAATACAATTTTCTCTATAATTTTATTTTGTCGGATGCAGGACTAGGGAAGTGATCATCCCCCTGTACTTGGCACTGGCGTGGCCACACCTTGAGTACTGTGTCCAGTTCTGGGCCCCGCACTTCAAGGACATGGAGGTGCTGCAGCAAGTCCAGAGAAGGGCAGCAAAGCTGATGAAGGGCCTAGAGGGTAAGTCATATGAGAGGCAGCTGAGGGAACTGGGGTTGTTTAGCCTGGAGAAGAGGAGGCTGCGGGGAGACCTGATCACTCTTTACAACAACCTGAAAGGAGGTTGTAGTAAAGTTGGGGCTGGCCTCTTCTCCCAGGCAACTCATGACAGGACAAGAGGGCATAGTCTGAAACTGTGCCACAGGAAGTTCAGGCTAGAAATGAGGAGGCATTTCTTCACAGAAAGGGTCATTAGGCATTGGAATGGGCTGCCCAGGGAGGTGGTGGAGTCACCATCCCTGGAGGTGTTCAAGAAAAAACTGGACATGGCACTTAGTGCCACGGTCTAGTTGACATGGCGTTGTTAGGGCAAAGGTTGGACTTGATGATCCCAGAGGCCTCTTCCAACCAAACCGATTCTGTGAAATAAGATCTTTTTTGTTTGCGTGTTTCCTTTGCCATTTATATATTTACATGACAACACATTTTGCGCTGCTAGCATAGTGGATGTTAGTATTTAGCTCCCCAGAGCATTTCTGTGCGATTTCTTATTGGTGTATTTGAGGATATTATACCACTATTTCTAATCCAATTCTCTCTACAGTATTACTGTTTTCAAGAGACTTAAACTGTTACCTATAACCACAGGTATGAGTTTAAGATAAAAGGCCTTGATCCATATCCAAGCTTAAGAGATTGTACCCCTATATTAGAGAGTCCAAATCATTAGACAATAACAAACTTATTTTAAGTTTGCAGCTTACCTTTATTTTAATATAAAATTGACCTTCATAAGTATTTATGAACAATGCTGTCATATACCTAGGCTCCATTTGGAACAATCCTCCAGTTTTATGGAACACTTTGGTGAAGAACTAGTTATTCCGAGGCTAAAATTCTAAGCTTGTACTTCATATTATAAATATGCATTATCTATGAATTTTCTACACTGTACTTCATTGAATACCTGAGATCGCTGAAGTTAAGCGATGTTAACATCTGCTGCCCGCATAAGCCAAACTGGACACAAATATAGGGTGGAGTGAATCTTCCTTGACAAAGGCGGCACCATACAGATAACTGGGCGAGCTTTCATGGTAGCAGCAATTTAATTACGATGTTATTAAGGCTCCATGTTTGGTCCAGCTTACTGTCCTCCACAGGAGGGAGTCTAACATCTTTTTCAGAAACCCTAACATTCCACCCAGGTGAACTTCTCTAATATGGCTATATTGCTCTCAACGTCCATGCCAATTTAGAGTTAATTTGATTACTTGTTCATGTTTTTGCATTGTAGACATACTTTGTAATGACAAACAGCAAAAGACAGCAACAGGAGGAATGTGATATCCACGTAACTCTACTCTGAATTTAATTTTAACTGAGAACTTCCAGAACAAAAGAAAATGAAAAAGAGAGAGTGACTTTCAGAAGTTCTAAAAACAAAAGTCTTTGCACTATATGGATCATTCGTTTCAAGCCTAGCATTTACTTTCAGTCAAAGGTAAAGAAACCTGCATTTCCAGTTTTTTCTCAAGTCCTATTGCAGGAGGCTCCTCGTGGACAGCAATTGGTTTGCTTCTTTTAGAACTTGAAGAAATGCAAATAGAATCTGAAAGCATAAAGACTGTTTGTTTATGTTTTCCTTTAGAAGACTGTAAATTTTCTAGTCATGTGGCCTATCTAGTGGTCATGTTACTTTTAAAATTGCTTCCTTCAAAGAACTAGCAAGTTTAAAGTCTAATAGGTATAAATTCATTTTAGGTTTTTAATAACTTAGAAATAAGTCTGATCCTCTACTCTTCAAACAGGTTTAGTTCCCACTCTTGTCACAGCAGCTTCAGTATTTCAGCAGTTAATATTGGTATCAGGAGCCGAACTTTAGGACATCTTTAGGTTGAATCTTAGAGTAACCAGTGTTCACATTAGATATTACTCATCTCTTTAGCCTTTCCAAAACACTACCAAGTTGACATGCAGAAACATCTACTGACTGAACAGCGTTCAGTTTCAAAAGCAGATACAAGAATTTTGCTATGCATACAAAAGGTAGCAAAAGACCCCAAGTCTTACTCCTTAAATCAGTCACCAGAAAACAAAGAAAAACAGTCAGTCACAGAGGCTAAAACTACATAAGCTTTGGACCTAGCAACTCTCTTGCCAAAAGTGGAGATAAAGGCAGGTGACAGGCAAAGGGCAACCTATCAATTAATGGCAAGGTTAAGAAAAGTGAATTTATCCAAGCATTTTCACTTCTCTAAGGGAAGCTATTGACGAGAATTTTGTTCTTGGAGACCCCTTGTTGCTCTAGTTGCAGAGAAACAGACACTATAGGAGACTATTGCAGATGAGTATTGGGGAAATTTCCAGTTCTTCTCTGTAACAGAGGGATGGATTGTTGAAAAGCTACAGGACTGTTTGCCAAGCAGTTAATAGCCTCAAGACAGGGTCAACATAAGGCTATTCCTATGGGGACAGCCACATAAGAAACTGTGTCTTAAAAAAAATTTGGTGGACAAACTATAACAGATGAAGGGCAAAGTCTCTTCCAGTTACTTCAAATTGTAGGAGAATTTGGTGGCAACTGTAACCCAGCTCAAATTAGATGTGTGCTACCCTGCTACTCCGATATCACTGCTACATGGAATAAATAAGGCAACTGATGGTCCTTTCCACTGTGGAGCACAAATCTAAAGGATCTTGGAAAAAGCAACAGCATAGTGACAATACCTTTATTTGATTTAAGGTGTAAAAAGGACTCATTACAATATTCAGCAAGGTTCACTTACCATTATCACTAGCAATAAAGCTGATCAAACAGAGCAACATAAGATAGTCTAACATTCAACTCATTTGCTACAACATAGCAACTTTGAAAGTGCACTTTATAGTGGATAATGACTCTACAGAGCTACAGCATTAAAAAAAAAAAAAACAAAAACAACTTCAGGGAGATTCACAAAGCATCCAGCAGTAATTTATGCAGCATGTTAAGGGAGCAGTTAGGCAAACTGGGAAAAAGCAACAGATAAGAGACTTTTTAAAAATTTAAAAAATAAAAAATTTTGTTGCTCAGCCAAGAGAGCTAGGAAGTCGTAACACATACCTTAAAAGATTTTCAGCACCAGCTCTCATTCTTACTGCCTTTAAGATCTGTTGGTTCAGGACAGCTCTTTGATTTTGCAGTTTGCTTCGACCAGTCTCAGCAAGAGGATTACATCCCTAGAATTAAGGAAACAAGTTTTTTTGTTGCTGTTAGAAGATACTGAAAAGGGAATAACACTGAATTTGAATGAACTTTAATGGCCTGGGTTCAATTGTATGAATACAAATTAACTACATTGACCACAATGATGAATGACTGACAGTGTTTCTTTCCTCCAACTTGGTCATTAAAAGCAAAAGAGACATACCAAAGTATTTCACATCAAAATCCGAGCAGAAAATACCTGATTTAAAGCTTATGTACAAGTGCGAGCCAGTCAGTTCTCCCCTAAAAATCTTTTCCAGCTATTTTCCAACTACAACCAAATTTGGCAGTGTTATTAAGTTTCTAAAGGTTTCATAAAAACAGTATCTGGCAAGGCAGTAACTCCTATCAAAGCTTCTGCATAACCTGTGCAAAATATCAGAGTTCCGTACCAGGATATATGCAGCCTTGAAATACCACTATCAAAACCAGGCTTTGATGGTACCACTGCTCACAGTTTTAAGAACGTTTCTAAGTATTTCTGCTCTTGTTCCTTCTGGTGCTCAGACCTTCAGTACAATCCCTACCCCTCCTTCGCTAGGTTCCTCTCTTTACATCTCAAACTTATTTTTGGCACAATACTGCTTATCTGCACAGCTCTTCTTCACACTCAGGAAATGCTCTCAGATCTTTAAGTCTGCCCTGCCGTAACTCAACAGTACCTTTGCATACTGCACCAAAAATGTGAAATATGACTAAGCTTTAGAAGTTATTTCATCTGTGTATGTTCACAGTGCCAGATGTAATGATCTATCTGCCCATTAGTTTTTCTTGTTACTCGTTGGCCAAAGATTTTATATTGATAGCTCAGTATTGAGTAAGTTGGGAAATGGAATAATATGAGATGGGGCAAGATAAGATGGGATATAGAATAATAGAGCTTGACAGGGTAAGATGATGATTGTACCTTCAGATATTCATCAAATTAAGTCCTTGAAATCCAGAATTCACAAGAATGCTCCTGTGTACATGCATACGTTGCATAAGGACCAGACTCAAACTACTGCAACCTGTGTTTGAGCAGGACTGAGCCATTGCATTCTGATGAGCACAGATAAGCTAAAACTGTTACAGATTAATAGCACTGCATGTTTTTTGTCTTTTTTTTTTTTTAAGGAAACACAATCTTAACACCTTTATTAAACAGGTTAGAAGTTCGCTTCCACTTTTTTATTCTTTGCCCCTGCCCCTCCCTTTTTTTAAAGTATCAAATGTCTTTTAATATCAATACTCATTTATAGCCAACCAGCACACCCCTGCAGCCTTAACTACTGATTCTGAAGCAAATAAGACCACTCTGTTTTAAGGCTTACCCTTAAATAAAGCATGTCCTTCTGAGTGGCCTTGCTGGCTATCATTACAAAGCTTATCAGGGTCCTACTGGACTGTGCATTACACAAAAAATGAGGCTCAGATCTGTCCAATACAAGTCTTCCTTCAAGTACTCCAGCCACTAAATGATGCACTATTTTGGACCTCTCCCTCTTAGTTTTGATGAGAAAAAATTGGTTTTGATATGACAGCATTTAAAAGTCTCTCATCGAGCCCTAATTATGAGTGGTCACGCAATGACATACCAGCACAACAAAAGCAAGAATTTTAATAGAACATAAAGTTCTAATCATCTGTTTGAAGTTCAGTTCTTATATGGGTTGGCAAGTGAAAGCAAATCGACTTGACAATAGAGAAATGAGCTGTTCAATCCAGATTACACTAGTTCAACTGAAAAAGCACAGCCTAATGTTGTTAATTTTAAATCTCTAGTTTGAAAAGTTTGTAATAAATAGGTAAAATGACAGGAAGCTTGTGCAAACATCTTCAGAAGCACCGTTTGCCAGATAACTTGAAAAAAACATGCCACATTAAACTACTCTTATTGCAGAAATGTTTCTGCATTGAAATACCAATTACGGTAGAAGCCCCAAACTTGGGTGCGCAGTATATACTCTCTTCGTTGAGAAAGCACTGGCAGCAAGCACAATACGTAGAAGATTAACTTCTTACTGGAAAGGACACGTACATGTAGCAAACTCATTCATTCATCTCAGATTAAAAGTAGACCTTTAACTACCAAATACTTCATGCTCCTTTACACATATTTATACACAGAGACATAAGCAAGGCACACTTAAAGGTACAACATGGCCTTCTACCCACAAGTTGCTTTCTGCTCTTAGCCTGCTGCTTCTTCTGGGCTGCCACTGGTTTTCCTACTTTGCTTTTTCTTCACTTTGTGTTGTATAATCTTTCTCTACTACTGGTATTCACAGTCTTCTCTCCTTCCATTCTATCCACGCCATTTTTCATCTGAACCTGGCCAATTATTTCCTCTTGCTTTTTGCATTTAGTTTGAACACTTGAGTCTCATCTTGGGCCTGTCATCTCTATATACTTGTACAGGTCTGCGATGCTTTCTTCCAACTTCTTTCTCAACCACTTAGACCAAGAATCCTTCCTAAACATATCCTTGTCTTGCCCTTGACTTTATTTTCTCTGTAAAGCTGCAGCTTCTTTCCAGAACTCCCTGCCCTTCCTGTGTGCCAAAAAAGTTTCATGACATCATTCAAATACTGCTTTACAGCTCTACTTCTGTGAAATTTTTCAGGAAGAGCAACTGCCTGATTCCCAAGCCCATGAAGCTCAGTAGAAGTGGTGTGTTTATTTCAGTGGACCTTTGATCAAGCTGCAGCCCAGAAATCAAACAAGCTCCCATTGAAGGATGAGTGCAAAACTGCAATGATCTTAAACTCTGTGCAAAGAGAAAAAGTGGCAGAGATGTTTCCCTGCATTTTAGGACCAGCCACTAATCTCTGTATGAAGCTTTAATGCAAAAACAGCCCTAGGGCCTAAGAGGACAAGGCACTGACAGACTGAAGTATCTGTATGGCCTCCAGTGTGCCTGGAAGTGCTGCACTTCTGTCGCCTTGATGAAAGGCTTCTTGTGGAGAGAGGAGTCTGTTTTCAGGACAGGCTCACCTGCTGCAAGCATATACCTCCCATTTACTTCTCAAGCCCTATAAGGAACTCATATTTTACCTTGTGGAAAATGTTGCTTTTTACAACTCCTGCACAGGGGATGGGGACACTCAGCTAGTTTGTGTTCATTTGCAGGCTTAAACTCTTTATTGTAATCAGGCTGACAGAAAACTGATGGGTAGAAGTCTGCATAGAGGACAGTGAAAATAACCAGTACCTGCAAAAGAACATGGGAAATAAACAATCTGAGGAAGATTCCCCCTTGTGTAAAGCACAAAATCTGTGTACTAAAGAGTTATTTACCAGACAGGTCCAAGAAAGTGCTTACTTTTGTTTCCCTCGATGTAGAAGATCCCTTTCCCAGACAGTATTTGTACTTGGGTCACATTTGGACAATCCCAAGCATGTTAATGTTCGGTTCGTTACAATATCTGGCAGCCAAACTCCCCAGCGGTTTCCACACCTACTGCTTCATTTCTTGTCACAGGATGCCAGATGCTTCATTTAACTGCCCTTTATTTCTTTGCTGAGCCAAGACAACTTGGAGAGTGAATGGATTTTACCCTGGCTTATATACTATCAGTAAAATTATTAATTAAATAGCAACAAAAGAATGGTTATTACTAAGGAAGTTGCAAAAATGGCCAAGAATGGAGTACGATTTAAGCATTCATTGCATGCATTTGGGGACACACACACACACAAGTAAATTGAGAAATTGAGTAACTTTGCTGTGAAGACAATTCAAATGGTAAACTCAGCTACCAGTTTCAGAGCCTTTCCCCCCCCCCCTCAACGTACAGCTGCACTTCATAAAGAAGTGTTTAAAGTGCTTAAATATTATTATCCTTAGCTCCTGAACCAACAAAAGCTTTTTAAAACCTAAAGTTCGGTTAGCTAGTTAGTTAATTTCTTCCTGCTTGGTTGAATAGCATTGTTGAACTGTAGTATCAGGAAGCTGATATGTTTTTAATGTATTATCACAGGCAAGACCTGCACAAGAGTTACAGATTCTTGCCATATGTTATTTATGTATTTAGTCAGGTAACATCTTGAAAGAAACAGACATTGATATTAGTCAAATAAACACACACCTCCTGATGAAAGCTGGCCTGTGCAGGGCCTGCATGTTTGATACCAATGCTCTGACTAATTAATGGGGCACACTGACAGATTCCACAGGATTGCTGCTCATCTCTTGTTAGAACTAACGCCTCGGCTTAGGTGGCAGGCTATCCCACTGGGTTTTATTTTTAAGTTTATAAACATTATCCCACACAGACTTATTTGGCAAACAATTGTATTATGAATGCCTGTGGGATCTCGGTGTGATGCTGTCTCTGTCAGACCAGGCACAGCCACCTCAACAGCAGGAGCTCAAGTGGAGCCAGGAACCAGCTGAGTGACTGTTCAGGACTCACATGGGATTTTGGGGACATTTTATTCTACAGATTACATGGGGGCAAGAAAGAGTAGCTTGGCAAGCCTGTAGTCAGGTACTCCAGGTTAACTATGGAGGGACAGTATCTTGCCTCTCTACAAGGCACCAGTGCTTACCTCCCATCTGCAGGAGCCTGAAAATCCCCCAGTCTAAGGGGTATGGGCAGTATCTTTGTGGTTTTCCAAGCTTAGGCTCTCGGCCTTGAGAAATTACCTACTACAGAGGGAAGATAGCTGTCAAAAGTACGGGTCCCAAATAAAGAAGCAGTTGTATTTAATTTGGATGCCAGGAAGTTCTTTCTTCAAGACAGTGGTAATTTTTAGTATCAGAAATCCAGTTGTGATGGACACAAAAATCATGACTGCCAAACAATGAGTAATCGCAGTAAGCATTTGAAATTAACATAAATATGAAGTAGTGGTTTGAACTTTTAAGATGAGCCACACAGTCTGAAGGTGACACAGAGTTGAAACTGGGTGTGCCTTCTTACTTAAAATAAAACATTCCTTTCCAGCCAGTGCAACCTGTGCTGCTTGTCAAGCCCAGGAGTGTACACAAATGGCCATATCCTCCAGATATTTAAACGTGTATATAATTTAACTTATGCACATAACTTCTTTGGCTGTAATAGCAATTGAAGTAAACAGACTGATTCACAGCAATATTTCTAGAACTGATCCTAAGTCCTGGTAAATTATTATGTCTATTTCCTCACCTTTTTCCACTACTATAATTATAGTTTCTCTTTGCATGTTTCTACTAGTTCAATTTTGAAGTTTTAGCTATATACTGCAAGTCTTTCAATAGTAGAAGTTTTATCAGAGTTTAAAAAAAAAAAAAAAAGGGAGGGGTGGAGGGAGGAGGAAAATCTGGTCCTCCAGAGCCTGGTCTACTTGTGCCATGCACAAGTATTTTACAGTTCTAAGTGCCTAGCCCCAAAGATTTATATAAACTTTTAGAACTAATTATTGTATTAAATTCCAAATATGTATTTTCTATACATTATTCCATCTTGTCACACCACTCACTAAGCAAAATGAAAATTAGTGTTTCGTCAGAGATGTCTGTCTCTTGACTAACCAAGTTTCAGATGATTCTTAGTTTCACATTAGGCGTACTTTCAGTTTTAGGTTTTATGAATTTGTATATAATGAGTGGATATGGCATGACGGGGTATGAATCATTGCAACATTGTTTCTGTCCCACCAAACAAGTGGAAAGAGAACAAATAGGTAAATAAATATTTCTGTGTCAATGCTAATGTTGATGGTTGCCTGGCTACTAATGACTAAAAAGAATGGCATGAGGTAAACCCCAGTGGAAGCACAGGTGTAGCAGGTTGGTAAACTGATACGTTAATCACAGTTGGGGGGGGGGAAGCCCTGCAGAACAAACCCCAAAAGCTAAGGAGTGGAAGAAGAGAGTTAATTAGGGAAGTGCTGATTCACAAGCTGGTTACCATACCTATCATCATTTTCAGCCTGGTGCTGCATTTATGGAACCGCCTGTTTTCTGTTTTTAGCCTTTTCCCCTGACAGGGAGCACTAATACATACTGTCTTTCTTTCTGAATCATCAGCTTGGTCTATATGGCAAGTATCCTGCCTCAAAGATGGAACCAGAGCTTTAAGAAGGGGAAGAGAAAAGAAAATAAGCATCTTCATTTAAACTGATCAGAATCTGAAGATTCATTAAGCTAGCTGTCCTGCTGCTCTGCCTCTATGTAGCACAATGGACTGCTATCCAAAACAACCAAATCAAAGATGGGATGCTTAGTGCTGTACCAGCAGATGCTTGGAGAGCTACAGAAAGGGTAACCTTGGAAAATGAACTATGGCTTTTTCTTATTATTTATTGCAACTTCCTGACTGATTAGGGAATTTGAAAAGTTACAGTCTGTGTAAGGTGTTACAAAGCAGTAAACCAAGATGGGAAAGATATAGTAGAAAGAACTTGCTGATACCTCCTCCTTGCTCTGCTCTTACCCACCTCCTGCACACACATACAAAAAAAAAAGAAATAGGGCAGACATAGCTCTACTAATAGATCACCACACAAGCGTTGGATCCTGTGACTGGATGAGTACTACTTTATAAATATCCTGAGTTCTGTATATTGATGTGTTTTGGGGATATTTACTTTGTGAAAACTTACTGGTTAAGTAGGGTGGTGTGCTGTAATGAAGAAATTAAAGAAAAAAAAAAAGGGGGGGGGGGGGGGAGAAGAGCTTGAAAAAGAGAGCTGTTTCTCCCACAAGAACTCAAAAGCAACTAAAAAAACAGGAAGGGGTCTGAGAGGCCAAGCAATCCACAGAGCCATGGCAGGCTTAAAGAATAACTTCCCCAGAGGTGGGAGAAGCATCTTGCATAACTAAAGAGACATATGAGGACAGACCTCCTTTAATTACTGTCAGTCTGTTGAAAAATCCCTCCTGTCTAAACGCCTTGCTCTACTTTTAAAACAAACTGTTCTTTGCTCTTATCATTAGTTTTGTCATTATTTTCTGCTGACCACAGACTCTTTCATAGGGAAGAGAGACTGGGGGCAGAATTTGGATGGACGTGCAGGATACACATGGCTGATTCACAGGTTGCTGCCAGTAATAATGAAAGAACATGGAACTCTGCACAGAGGTTGAGGCAGGAGGCTGACGGTCCAAGAGCACTCGCACCACCCAGGAGTACAGGTACAGTTTGCCCTGGCAATGTACCATGGAATATACTGAACTAAGCTATCCACATGTGATGGCTGAGATAAACAAAACAGTAGCAGAACCCGTTTCCCGGGGCATTATCTTCCCAGAAAGTACGAAGTTCTAGACAGAAGCTCCATCTTCTTTTTGATGGAAAGTAAGGTGCTTCTTCCACTTTGCCATATCCTCTTCAGGACACCTGCAAGGAAATCCTTCTCACAAGTTCAGTTGCAGCTAATCAAATTGTTTTGGAGAGGAGATATAAGGGGAAGGGAATAGGGGCAACATTGACAGAGCTGCATATACCCTCTGTGGCTGCACAGGTAATTTCCTTAAAACTAGGTATTAAAAAAAAAAATAAAATATCAAGCATTTGAACCAGCTAAAAGCAT
>NW_009600005.1:146387-149097 GCF_000690535.1 Cariama cristata
TCTGACCTCACTGGAAGGGAATGGAGAGAGGAAGTCTGAGGAACAGTGCAAGTGGTCCACAGTAGCTGCCGCTCATCACATCTCAGCCTCACCTGACAGTGTCATAGCAAGCCTAACTTTCTAATGTGGCAACAGAAGTCAAAGCAGGAAACAGGACTGTGCATCTGTTTCCCCATTTCTTGTCATGGCCCTTTACATAAAGCCAGTCATAGTTTTACAGAGCCTCCTCCCTACAGGGAAAAAAAAGCATTTAACAACAATTAAGTAAATAAGTTGGTTTACCTAATGCTTCTTGAGGACACTGAGGCTGTTTTCTGGTATGCTGTATTTAAGACTTCAAAAAGCATAATATACAAAAGGGCAGTATACAAACTTTGAGTATATTTCCCGCAGTAATCCATTCATCAAAAGAAAATATCAAGAGTCTAAACCAAATGGATATTGTATGAACTGCTCATTTTTTTCTCAATTATAAAATTTCATTGTGCACAATATTCTTGCAAAGCACGGAAGGCAACCTCATTGCGTAAATAGTTCTTGGAAGCCCTTTTGTGAGCAGGACTGATAGAAAGCAAGTGTTTTCACCTTGCTCCACAGTTTATAGAATAAAAAAGTCAATTAAGTAAATGTCTTTTGATCTAAAACCACGTGGACTACCCTTGGAAACTGATGATGTAATTCTGCACAAACAAAAGTAGTAAATGAACCCTCAAATCCTTTCAGGAAAACAAAAACTAGCATGATTTAAAAAGGGAGGGGAAAGCAATACAAAGGAACTTGGGATGAGGGGATGGGGAAGACCCATGGACACACATGAACAGCTCAATCACTAGCTTCAGTTACATGAAATCACCTAGCATACCACCCTGATGAACATGTAAGGCCTAAAGATACTGTGTCCAAAAGTATCTCCTTGAGTTCATGGCTTGTATCCCTTCAAGATTCCAAGAGCGGGATTGTTTTGGTTGGGTGGGGTTTTCTGGGTTTTCTTTGTTTGTTTGTTTTTCCTCCTCCCTTCTCCTCGAACTACTGAGTCAGAAGGAAAGCTCTGATCTTTGAGTCCATTCGATTAACGTATAACAAGGAATATTGGTTTCCTGCTTACATCTAACTTTTAGGGACAGAAGGCTTTGAGCATCTAGCCTGATCTGAAGTTTACAACTTTATTAAAGACACTTATAAGCTGGATGAACCTTTCAAAGATCTGAGTGAACAGAGGAAAGAATGTTCTACTGCAGCACTGGCTCACCAGATTTAATATCAGATTCATATCAATTTTCTATTACTTTAAGACAAAGTAATTAAAAAGTGGGAAAGATGCTCATGATTAGGTATAAAATTGATCCGACAGTATTTTACAGTATGAGAAAAACTTCATTCCTGTCCAGGAGATGGGGTTTACACTGATCTAACGCTGTTTCACCGAACTTAACCCTAAGGTACAACAACTGAAAAGAAACTCAGTCCTTTAGCAAGTCTGAGTGCAGAAGATATACTACTCTTACGACTTATGAGGCACAACTTGGCTATTCATTTAGTCACCATCAGTAAAAAGAAATAGAAAAGTTGATTTATCCAATTTAATGAACATGAGAAGTTCATGAAAAGTCAACTTTTTTTACTAACATGTCTCAAGGCAGCCTATGAGCTTCCCATACTATAGAAAACATAGCTGTGAAAACTCTAAATAATTACAACTTTGCCGCATTTCATGATTTCCTGCTATGGACTACTAAGAAAGAAGCGGTTACTCACCAAATATTATAGTAGGATTACTCAAATGAAGAAACCAGACAAGATTTGGTCAAAGCTTTGTTTCAGTCTGTCTAGTTATTTATACACTAGTACCGATTCCTTGCAGCACGGCTGGCACAGGTAAAACTTTGCTCTTTTCAGCTGCAAACAGTTCCTCTGCTAAAGGGCAATATTGTTGCTTAAGCTCCTGCAGGCTTATGAATTTGGTAAATACCAGGGTCAAAAAAACCAAACAGTCTGTAAATAGGACAACAGAGCAAAGCGTATGTGCATCCCTACCGCGTAATCCAGCTGGTAGCTGAAGTGCACCGTAGGGATATTTCTGTGCAGAGGTGAGCAGCAACAGCCTGATGTATAAGGCTTTTTTTTTTTTCCTCCATAGAATAAACAGTTTATGGTGTCGGATCCAGCATCTACACCGAAACCCCTTCTACTGCACCCTTATTTGAAGCCCATCAACAAAAGTTACAGGCGCAGAGAACTTAAAAAACAGCGAAGGAAGGCTGAATCAAAGCTCCCCGAAAACGGCACTTACTGCCCTTTACCTCCAGTGAAGTTCACAGAAGCCCACAGAGCCGCATGGCAGGCGATACTTAACTATAATTACTGTTATGCAGAAAGAACTCAGGTGCAGGTTATGGCATAAGCCGCCCACTCAGTCTGAAAAGTAATTAGGGCAGATGTTCATTAAAAACTTCCTAACGAGTCTGTTAACTTCATTGCCTTACTCCAGTAAACGTTCTTACAGGTACACGAGGCAATTTACTAGAGAGCGAGCGAGAAGTCGCAGCGAGGAGCGAACAGGAAAGCCTGCGGGGGGGCAGCAAAAAGGCGGCCGTCAAGTGGAATTTCACTTATTTTGTAGAGGTATGAGTGCTCCTGTCCTTCAAGGTGAAGCCCAGCTCAGAAGCAGCGGAGGGTCGCTGCGGCCGCCCGGGACCCCGCGGAGCGCCCC
>NW_009600006.1:0-217 GCF_000690535.1 Cariama cristata
CCCAACACATCCCCCCCCACTCCAGCCAAAAAGCAGGAGCTGGTAAATTCCATTCATCATGGAAGAAAACATATTCTTCAGTCATTACTATCACCATCTGGTCAACAACAAGGGAACTATCACACGTATTCTCGTTTATACAAGATTAAAATTAGGTCATTGTGAAGTACATGCTTGAGAAAGAATCCGATGTAATGCACTTAAAACTAAAGCTTAT
>NW_009600007.1:0-10122 GCF_000690535.1 Cariama cristata
GCCGGGATCTTATTTAGCCCAGAGCCTTTGTGATCCCGAACCTGGGCCTTGACATGGGAGCATTGTTCGTGCAGCCGGGGAACCGGGAGAGCTTCACCCATGCTTCCTTCCTCCTGGGTACAGCCTGTTAACTGCATTGCCTTCCTCTGCAAGAAAGGGTTTGATGTGCACAAGCAAATATTTTCAAATGTTGAAGCCCCACAGCTTTGTCCCTCTGGTTTCACTTCACCCTTAAGTAGTGCTGTTAACTCAGGTTTGTTTTTTTTTTCCCCGCGCTATCCTTTAAGGCGCCGAGGCTGCTGGCACACCGGAGCCCACAGAAATCCTTCTTTGAGACACTCATCAGGAGCCTGATCATCTTGTGTGTGGCAATAGCGGTGGTCTTGTCGTCCATCTCCATCTGCGATGGCCGCTGGCTCTTTGCGAGGGGCCAGCTCTTCGGACTCTGGCACTTCTGCACCGTTAGCAACGGCAGCGTCCTGAAGTGTGTCACTGATCTCAGCCTGGCCAAGGTGGAGGGGCTGAGCGTGGGGGTGATTCCCATAAGAAGCATGGTCTCCTTTGCCGTTGTGGTTGCTATATTTGGCCTGGAGCTGCTGATGGTGTCCCAAGTCTGCGAGGATGCCAATGCAAGGCGGAAGTGGTCAATGGGCTCGATTCTCATCCTTGTCTCGTTTTTTTTGTCGGCCACTGGGGTTCTGAGCTTCTCCATCCTCGTGAAGGATCATCTCACCTTCACAGGCTTCACGCTGACGTACTGGTGTGAGTTCATCGCTGCCTTTCTCTTCTTCCTTAATGGGATCAGTGGACTCCACATCAACAGCCTCACACACCCTAGGAACAGGGTAGGCAAAATCTAGGCGCGAAGAATGTGCCTCCAGCTTTGTGTAATCAGCTTTGCCAATTAGACTGGAAAAAAGGGAGTCAAATGAAGTTTGAAAAGGACACCGTGTCTAAAATTGTGTGGAAGGAGAGGAAGCATGAGTCAGTCTTGTTGCCTGTAGAAGACGTACCCACCCACTGATCAGCATGGAGGGCTGTGCAACACGAGCAAAGCAGAGACTGGGACTGGCTGGCGACGCCGCAATGTGATTTTCTGGAGGAGTGGATTAAAGCAGAGGGTGTCCCATTAAAGGAGCAGAGGGGTGGCAGAACGTGATCTACAGATGTGAGCTCTTTTGAGGCTTACACAAAGCCTATAGTGCTATGATTTTGGTGTTGCTATGCTATCCCCATACTCTGCAGGAGCCTGTGAAGAGTGTAGCGCAACTTTGGTGTGTCTCATGGCTTTGCTCTGTCTCGGGGACAGATGACTTGTGCCTGGCCATGCTCAGTGGCACGGAGTATTGAAAATCTTCACTGGATCTCACTCCTCCATTTCTCTTTCAAAAGAGAAGGCACACAGATCTTGATCTGATCACCCATTTGATTTCCTGCCGGCACGTTCCCTGTATCTGTCGTTTTCTCTTGAGTTTTTTGGGGAACTTCTGACAGAGGCACAGGGAGATGTAGCTGTCTTGGGGCCGAGGGCAGATGTTGGGTGATGCAGGTGTGCAGGGAAGGGTTGTGATGCCTTCCTCAGGCAGCAGCACATGTTCCTGTGCTCGCAGCCTTTCCCCATTGTCACCACTCCTCTGCCACCCCTGTAGGACACGTGCCAGTCGGTCACCCAGACTGGGTCCCTCGCAGCCCTTGCTAAGTTCACTATAATGGGACATTGCTCTTCCTGTTTGTTTGGTTTGTTTGGGTTTTTTGTCCCTTTGGGGCAAGACGGACAAGCTCTCTAGAGGCTTTACATGAGTGTTGTGGCTGGGCAGACCATGCTGAGACCACCGCACCTTCTGGGGTGTGTTTTGATTGTCAGGGTTTACTGGTGGGGCAATGGGAAATCTGCTCATCCTGTGGCTGAGTCTCCTGTAGCATTTCTTCTGGGAGGAGAAAGCTCTAGATCCTCCTGCCCAGACCAAGTCCTTTTCTTCACCTGATTAACAGTGGGCCTGGGAGGTGAAGAAGCCCATGATTGCCTAGTGAGGGGCTCATGGGGCAGCTCTAATCTGTCACAGCTGATGAAAATACAAAGACACTTGGCCAAAATTATATTAAGGCTGGTTTTCCTCTTGCCAATGCCTAAGTCAAGATCTCTAAGATTGCTGCAGCTTTGAAGCTCCCCATGGTGTCTGATGTAAAAGGAGAGAAGACCTCAGAGGCTGGTTGCCTTACATGTGTCCTCCCTGTCCAACATATAGCACTCAGTTGTCCACAGATAAAAATGTCTTTCAGAGTATTTCAGGGTTTGTGGTTTAATGTTTGTTTTGTACCCACTGGTAAAACTCCTTGTATTTTGTTTTAGGACAAATGTTTCTACATGTTTCATCTCTGTACCTTGTGTGATAGCTGTTGAGCAAGGCTTTCATTTCCTGTGCAGCAAGTTTGACGCAATTTTTCACCTGAAACAAAAGCATCATAGCACAAAGGCCAAGCAGGCTGTGTAGGTGAGCCATGAGTAAACAGCTTTGTCTTTGAAAGCTAACAATCTTAAGTCCTGCCTGAGCATACATCCAAGCTTGTTGAATGTGCTCCGGTGGACTTGCTTGCCTTGATGAGGAGACTTTCCGTTCCTTTTCAGACTTCCATAACTTTTTAAGACAACACTCCTAAGGCTGTTCTGTGATGCAGTTTCAGACCAAGCTTGCTCTGGACTGTGCCCATTGTGCTTTTTGCACGTGAATCCATCTATCTTTCTGGTAAGATAAAGCACAGAGCTGTGCTACTCAGCCAACTCCTGAAGCTCTTGCAATATTTGAGGCTGTCAGGGTTTCTTGAGATGTTCTCAAGGACAAGGGGCTTGTGCCCTTAACCTGCCTCTGGAAAACTGCACAGTGATTGTGTCTCTCTTTGCGAAGGTGCTTTTTATTTGCTGAATTGCACTGTTAAAGACATGTTAGTGGGCTGAACTTGCAGATGCCTGTGTGAACAGTGCTGTTGGCTTTAGCAGAGCCATTTACCACAGAGAGACTCTGCAAGGTCCGGTTCCAAACTGTTGCACTTTGGTGTTACCGGGTGGTGGAGTGCCTTAACTAACCAGTAACTTACTTGTAGTACCTAGAGGTGCCCTTATCAGGCAGGGCAGTTCCCCTACAAAAAATCCATGGCTTGTCTATAAATAAGGATGTAACTTCAAAGTGCCTTCTTGGTCACATCCAAACCTGGAGATCAGTTCTGCGTGTACTGCCCTTCGTGCTAGTGGGAGGCTGTGCCCCCAGCCCCTTCCCTGGGGGAAGGCAGCCGTAGCCAGACTTGAGTCCCAGGCTGGTGCCTCCCACTCGGGTTAGAGGGAGGCAGTGGACAATTGGCCATTGAGTTCACCCAAGACTTGGTGCAATTGTGGATGATTTTAGGATGCCCTCTGCTAGCTGAAGAATGGCCTTTTGTTGGGGGTAGGGAATTCTCTAGGGAAAATACAGTAACTTTTTTTCCAACTGCCTTGTATAGTACTGCTTGACTTACTAATGCTGGGAGAAGATGCGCTTTGATGGCTAAGTATTACAAAACAGGACTGATTGTCTTGGAGACATCTTTATAAACAGCAGCCTGTGCAGCAGTGGCTAACTTCATTTTCTGAAGCCTGTGGACGTGTCAAGCAATACTGCTGAAGTTTTTTCAATAAATTTCTTTGAAATAAGATAACTGTAATGCTGTCTTTATTTAGATATTGGGGTGCAGATTTAAGGGGATGCATGCGGTTTACATAATGTCCCAGGCACCATTCCGTATGTTTACCCAGCTAGACTGATGAAGAAATGACTGCTTGGTGTTTTGCTGAGCTCCAACCAAGGGAGCCGAGGCTGCTGCACGCTCCCCTCTCCTTTCCCTTCCAATATGTCCACATCAACCCAAAGGGCCAACACCGCTTTCTTGTCTTGCAAAACAAAAGAGGCAGTCAGCTGTGCTGCTCCTTGGGAATTGGAGATAACCTTGTAGGCTCTTAATGATTTCCTGCTGTTGCATGTGCTCTGTTTACCAGCTAAAGAGCTCTTTCCTGTGTCCTTCAGCTCCCTTTTCCCACACCGCACCCTGTGTCTGAAGCATCTTTGCTCTTTTCCCCAGCTCTGCTTGTTAGTCCTGCAGAATGGGTGTCTGAGTACAAATGTATTTATGCAGGGTTTTTTTGAGTTCACTGTACTAACAAGTTTAGTTAAATGTCAGGAAAACAGATTTCCAGCTTCACCACTGAATTAGTTTATGTAATCTCAACTAAGGTAATTAGCACCTGGTGTTCTCTTTCTGATGGGAGAGGTCATTGGCCTGTCTCAGATGGTTTAATATCTCTTAAAAGCAGGGTAATGAACATCACCTCTTGTTAATGAGCTGCATAGACTTGCTCATTTACTAACTTTAATTGGAAACTTGTGCACAAACCGTTGCTTGCAGATAAGAATAAAGAAATAATGGTACAGGGCATGCTAGCTAGGGAGATATCCTGGACTGTTACTGGTATTATGAATTTTAATTCTACAGTACCTTCATCAGCTGTGCTTGGAGGGACATGTGGCTTGGGAGTTGAGCTTTGCTTGCTTTTGTGAGACTGGGGAAGGTGATTACAGGAAGATGACTGTCCTCACCTGCCTTTGCTTTCCCTCTTCTGGGGCCTATGATAAGCAGGTAATGGTCCTTCTAAGCCTTCCACGTCAGCTTGCTCTTGCCTCCTTTCTGGGTGAAAGAAAGGTCTGCCCTGAGGGGGTGTGCTGGAAGGGGTGTTGGCTGGATTCAAGTGGATCCAGTCCCTCTGAATTGGCACCACCCCATTCTGAAACAGTTCATTTCAGCTCCCCTAATGCCCAGTGAGGCATTGCACAATGTAATTATTCACTGCACAACAATACTGCGTTTTGCTTCTGATGGTTTTGCTGGGAACTTCCTTGTTGCTGTGCTGGAAGAGAAAATCCATTAAATACTTGCTTTTAAATTCAGGCTTAGGCCTTGGACTGCTGATGTTCAGGCTGCAGGAGCTGCTGCCTGCCCCTCTGGCTTCTTGGGGGACCTGGAGTGAATAGCCGGAGGCTGTCACTAATGTCCCAGAACAATGATAACTGCCTGTCTGAAAGATGGTACTCAAGCCTTATTTACTGATAACGAGTGCCTGCTTTCTTGAATACCGAGGAGCAAGTACAAAGAAAGGGAAGTTGGTGAACTCTAAGGAGTTTGTGTTCAGCCTGTGTCGGTAGTTTCAGGCCACTGACGCTGGAATCTGTGTGCCTTACACCCGTTCATCTCCTGCTTTTTGCATTGCTTGCTGAAATTTACTTCCCTGTTCCTCTTCATCTGCTTATGAACATGTCAGCGCTCCCAGAGCTAAGGAGTTCATTTCTTTAGTACTCTTCAGTACGGTTCATCAAGAGAGATCTCCAGCAGGGAAGGGTGCTTTTGCTTCGCCTGTACAGAAGATGGGTGAGGTGAGAACCCATCCCACTATGGTGGTGGTTGGCAGCAGCTTTCTACATCCAAGTCACAGCATCGCAGTGCCTGGGGCTGCCTGCTTCTGGCACCTGCCTGAGGGGACTTGTTCCTCCCAAAGAGCCGAGAACTCCGAATGCCGGCTGACATCCCAGGGTTTTTATGGAGCCTCAGCTCTTCACACAAGCCAGGCCAGTGCTCAATGCCTGAAGCAAATGTAATACAGAATCTGGGAATATATCCTCTTTTTTTTTTGTTATTTCAGGCAAGTCAAATAAAACCTAAAATGGCCATGTAAAACAATAACTTATGCTAGAACTTTTTTTAAAATACAAAAAACAGCAGCATTTTTATTTTGGGGGCATGTGGTTTGCCCCTGTTTCACCAGGACTCCCGTACAAATCTCGTGCGCAGCCTGGGCTCCTTGTGCCATCAGTGCTGTTCGTAACTACGCACTGCAGGGCTGAGCTCTTTCTTACAGGGGCTTGTGGAGAGCCAGTAATTGCATCAGATCTAATTAATTACATGTTATTGTATCTCTGAATCTATATTTCTTCATTTATGTTGGAAGAAGGCACTTGCATTTAAAACAAACAGCTGCTTTGGCTTGACTGATGAATGTTTAATTCTTGACAGGGAACATACAAGTTGTTTCACTCTTCTTGGTCTTAGTCATAGGCCAGAGAGAAAATCAGGCTAATGGTTGTATCTTTTTGGAAGTATCTGAATTGCTAAATGCACTGGGACAGAGTGAACCTCTGAGAAGGCTGGAGGCTCTGCTTGGCTTGGGTAGGTCTTTTACCCAAATGTGCGTGGAGAGGCTTTCACCTCTCCCTTGGTCATGGGATTGAGCCTGCTTCTGCTTTTCCTTCCACTTGCTTTGGCTGAGTTTTAAAGGACAAAGTCAACTCAAAACCTTGCCATTTCCAAAAACGTAAGTTTAAAATTAATTCCTGGAAATGCTTGCAAGTTTACTGCTTTATATTTGGGTTTTTTTTTCCCTGGTTTTAAAGAGGTTCAACTCTCCCACTGTTGGGTGATCTGCATCAGCCGACAAAGCCAACCAGGCAGGGGAGGCCAGAGGGAACACGAACATCTCCCTTCTGCCGAGGTGCCCTTTCTCACCTGGCTGCCATCAGTGCTGCTGCTGCCCACAATCCCTGCTTCACCAGGGAGGATGCAGGCTGTGCGGTATAACTGTCAGCATCAGCAGAGAAAAAAAAGTCATCTTTCCTGAATCTCGGGGTTTGAAACAGTGCTAATAGCACTCAAAAATCTGCTTCTGCACAGGTAATTTAACTTTGAAAGCATCTTTTGAATTTTTCTGCATGTTTGCCTTCTGGTAAAATGGCAGAAGTCTACCATGATGGTTAGGTGTGAATAAAAGCTCGTTAGAGCAGTTTTGGCAGAGTGGTTGGGGAATGTTGGGGAATGCCGCTCGGTCAGCATTTGACATACCATGCACATTTTGTCAATGTCTTGTAGGTGATCGGGAGGAGGGAGATGTGTGATAAACACCACTTGCTTTCTGTTCAGTCACCTTTACCTTGAAGAAAACCAGGCAAGAATTGCCCCAACTGGGAAAATGCAGTTATAAAATCAAGTAGGAGGCTTGACTGCATTCGTTGGATGAATTCTTTTATCCCTTTCCCACTCAAACCAGGGAAAGTTGCTTAACAATTTTATCCTTAAGAACGTAAAGCTATAATAGGAGTTCAGATACCTTGTGACAGTGTATTACAGTGTGCAGTCTTGCAGATTTCAGCATGCTGAATGACTGTAGACTCTAAAGAGATTTTTGCAAGCCATTATGGTGTTTGGTTTTTTTCACAAGACACCTTGTACTGTCCAGTTCAATTGAGTTTTAAATGTCTCAAGGGCTTTCATTGCTTTTCTTCTAAGACTAGCTAGACAAGTCTCAGAGGTACAGACACAATAGGAAGGAATCATCTTACTGAAGTTTTCTTGGCCACCCTTGGAATATGCTCTATTAGCTTTTTTACCATTTCAAAAAGATATGAGGATCCAAATTGGAACACTTATTTCCGAGGTCTCCACTGTCAGAAGAGGCAAAGGAAGAGAACTGTCTGAACCTGCCACTGTCACCGTATCATACCTGAGCAACAGATATGCAATCAGAGAGGAAACAGGAGCTCGGCTGTGTTTTATGTTCTCAGTGTCCGTCATCCATCAGCGCAACAGAAAGACTTTGAATCTTGGTAAATTTTAAGGATTAATTAATTTTGCATTTCAAACCCATGGGCTATGTTAAAGGATGGCATGTAACCTTCATTGTACAAAACTGAATGTCCTCCCAGCTTCCACAGCAGAAGAAATAGAGAACATCTAAAACTCACCAGCCTGGCTTGGCCTGGAACATGTTGGAGAGCCACATGGAAAATGAAAGGTCACGTTTAAGGTAGAAATAGCAGCCAAAAAATATTGGTGTGGAAAGAAACAAAAATGACTGTGGCCAGAAACCCAAGGAAGAGCATAATATTTTGGCCCATTTTGCTTTGCAAAATGACTCTAGTGCTACACAGGATATAAATGAACAGATGTGTTTCAAGAACCATTGATCTAAAGCCAAGTCCCGCTTTCAGATACGTACACAAGACTCCCAGCACAGTCCATGGGATTTAACCATGTGTATCTGAGCATGGAGGTATCCTCCAGGTGTACAGTGTTAAAGCACGCTTGATCTTTGGAGGGTTGCTCTCCTGTGCTCTGGTGGGCTCGACCTCACCATCTGCATCTCTTGAGTTAAGCCACTTCCTCCGTTACTCGCTGAGGTGCTGAGATGCTGACGCAAGTCTTTGCTTAAATGCCACTGCCTCCATTTTCTCTGAACTTCCAGCTGAACCTAGGTAGAAAGGTCACAAAATACTTAGTTCAGCTAGTTTATCTTGGAGCCCTGCATTGCAGAGAGCAGTATAACAAAAAAAAAGAGCGGTTTACCTATGCCAAGGTTTGGGTTTATTTATTTAACCCCCAGTTTAAGGGGTTAGAGTAGGGCCTGTTTCTTATCACTCCTAGTGATACTGTTGTTGCAGCCACACAATTTTGTTAACCTATTTTTCTGTTTAATTGCAGGTGAAAATGTTCACAGAGTCTAGCTGGCCTTAGTAAGTGTTTGGTTTGGATTTTTCCAAGATTTTTATTTTAGTTACAAAAACAGGACATTTTGGCACTCTAAGGTAAAAAAAAAAAAAATAAAAATGCAGGTTTTCTTTTCAAAACAACTTTTTCTGAACCCTGTTAAAAGATCAGTGCAAGGATTTCAAACTCCTCCTCCATTTCAAAGTGACTTTTTCTTCCAGCCTTCAGCACTAATGTGGGTTGTTTTTTTTTCCTTCCAATAACCTCAGGATCTCCCAGGTTTGAATAATGTTTCCCCCCACCCTCTACCAGCATCAGCATTTCAGATGCAAGCTCTAGCCCAGAAGCCTGGGAGTTATCATACAACTACAAAGGAAACAGTCCCTCTTCCCAAAGCTTTACCTTATGAGAGTCCTAATAAACTTGGACTGGATACAGCTTTGGATAAATTCCCTCCAAAGGATCAAGCAAAGAAATCAGCCATGGGATGACAGATAATAGCACCATATGTCAGAACCAGTTGATTGTCAGTGTGACCGTGTCTGAGATGGTACTCCCACCCTCCGTTCCCAGACAGTAATAATGCCATCTGATTTACGAAAGCGCTGCAATAGTTGAGAGGCAAAGTTTGCATCTGGCATATAATTACTTAGGCTTGCCAGGTCTAGGAGGTATTTCACCAGTGACGTTAGGTAGCTGGAAAGAAAACCCTCAGATAAAATGTGTAATTCATTGGAGAAAGTATCCTACTGATTGATGAGGCATGCTTGAGCAATAAAAAAGAATGTTATATACACAAAACTCACCTCACCATTAAGAAAACAATAAAGTACAGCCACGACAAAGCCCTGAAAGATAAAAGAACCATGGTCACAGAATTAGAACTGCAGTTTCAGCTTTTGAATGGGGATGAGACATCTCAAGGGAAATCAGACAGCTTGGTTTTGCTATTGAGACTCTGCTCTGTTGCAGAGTTATATGTTATACCTTTTTTTTCTTATTTTAAAGAAATAATAGCTTGTCAAATATTACCTGGAATGATCCAAGAGCCAATTCAAAAAACAGCTGAATTTCCATTGTGCCGCTGCTTGCATCTTCAGGGAAAAAAGCGAAGATGATGTAGTGGACCCCAAAAAGAGGGATGAGGAGAAGCGTTGACTTTGCAAGTCTCCTGAGAACAGAAGCAGAGGGGAAAGGCAGTGTAGAAGGAGCAAGAGGATCTTGGGTGGGCTTACATGGCATAAAGTCGCAATGTTAAGGGACATACTTGTATTGGTTGAAATCACTGCTCCGTCCTTCAGGTGAGCTGAGCTTCCTCATCAAGATTCTTAAAATGTTGACAAAAAGAATGAAATTAATCTGAAAAAATGAAAGGAAGATTGTGAAAAAAACGAACAAACAAACAACAAAACCAAATGCCCAATGACCGCTTTTTAAACTACCAGGTATCAGTAGAGCCAGTTCAGGGGGTTTTATCATAGAATCATAGAATAGTTTGGTTGAAAGGGACCTTAAAGACCACCTAGTTCCAACCCCCCTGCCATGGGCAGGGACACCTTCCACCAGACC
>NW_009600007.1:10246-11267 GCF_000690535.1 Cariama cristata
TCCCAGTCCCTGTCCCTGCCTCTCCAGCCTGCTCGGGCCACCCAGAGCTTGGGTGCTGGCTGCTTTCCCTGCTGGTTTGCTGCAGTTTTAGGTATGGGGACGATGAGGGCTTATTACCTGGGCAAATCACTGAAGGGCAGGGGGACCAGGCGCATCGGTAGGATCCCTTCTGTGCAGTCTGGCCCCACTTTGGATGTCAGCTAACTGGGACTGCAAATGCTGTTTGTTCATTGCCAAAAGACACAGTATGGTTTGGGACAATGGAGGCAAAGTAATTAAAAGTGGGGATAGGAGAGAACCGACAGTGAAGTTCTTCCTTTTGCATTTTCACCCTCTGCAAGGGTGGATATCAGAGAAAAATGCTGATCTGCTGCTCAGTTTGGGCAAAGGTGAAGCAATTGTTGTTTCTGCTCGTGTGACCCTCAGGCAAAGAGCGGGAGTCGCAGGGAAGGCACAGCCTCTCTCCCACGGACAGTGCATAGCACCGGGGAGCGACCTCGGTTTTATCTGCCCTTCGCATCAGGGCTCCCGACATCGCCCTGCGCTCCTCCTGCACCCGCACAGCCGCCTGACCCTCACCCGCAGCCCTTTTGTAACACCCTGCACCATGGCAGGCCCTTAACCCGTCCCTGCCCCTGGGAACGCCATCTTGGCGGTGCTTCCTCTTCGTGGTAGGTGCCTGTGGGTGTTGGAGCAGGGCTTTGAGGTGGTCGGTTTCCCTAAGAGAAGCGGGAGTACTGTAGATGGGACAGACCCAGGGTGTCCCTGGGTTCCCTAAATTATTAGACAAAGAGGGAGCAACTGTGGCTGCGTGGTTTGGGCTGCTGAGGGTGCCTGGAGGGGGCTGGAAGTTTGGGGAGCTGGCGAGGGGTGAGGAAGGGAGCAGAGATGAGAGGAGCGAGGGGTGGGGAACATGAAGGAAAGACTGAAATATTATGGAGGTGTCGGGGGGGGGAAAGGAGGTTCAGATCCCGGGATTTGGGGTTTTTTAACCCACTAGGCAAAGCATGAGCAGTGTAGG
>NW_009600007.1:11310-33694 GCF_000690535.1 Cariama cristata
TTTCCTGCGGGGAGGGATGGCCTGCCGGCAGCACAGCAAGGAATGTTAGCCTAGGAGCAAAGGAGTTTATCGGTGTTGATTTTCTGCCCTTTGAACTGCTAAGGACTGTTCCTGTGAGGAATAAAGAGATTAGATTTGAATTCTGAAGGACTGGCTGTTTGTTTGTCTGTGGCTACGGGCTTGAGAAAAGCCTCTTTTAGGTAAAGAGGCAGAGTCATGCAGGCGACTCCTGCCTTAAGTGGCTAAGCTAGATGTGATCAGGATTTGGGGGAAACTTAGAAGGGGATAGCGGGTGGTGGCAGTCAAAAGATAAATTAAGATTGTGCTTTTTGCCTTGCAGAATGCTTGTGCCTTGTTGGCATTTAAATACTGCTGAGTGGCTCCTGGAGCGTAAGGGTTAAAAATGCTGTAGCCTCGTTAAGTTGATCCTGAATCACTTGTGTGGTCTTCAGCTTGTCTTGTGGGGGTGAAGGATTGCTCAGTGGTAAATGGGAACAGAACTTCAACCCAGCATCTCTGTTGCTTGGGTTTCCAAGAGAGCGTACACGCATTGCAGTTTGTGTTTTGCAAACATAATGGCTCCTACAGGTAACATGAAAACCTCAACCAACTCTTGGGTTCTCACTTGGAGTGTCAGCGGGTTACTTCAGAGTAACTAGCAGTTCGTGTGTTTCTGTACTAGGGCTTCAGATAGATCGCTGCAGAGGGGTCTGCCCCTGAGCATCTCAATTGGGCAGAACAACTATCCCCAAGAAGCAGCTCCAGCCCTTTGGTACCTAAGGCTCTGAAGGTGAGCACCAGCAAATGCTCAGATCATAGGTGCTGAGTATTATACGTACCAAACTGTTCTTGATATTGCTTCTGCCTTGCATGGGGGAGGTTCACGCTAAGTTTCAATGCCTATGCCTTATTTCAGTGGGCAATGCCATAATAGTGTAATTGCAGTCCACTAACATAAGATGCGTGCAGCCTGTGACCTGCTTTGGTTGCTAAAAACAAAAGCTAATGGTCATGTAAGGCAAGTTGTTTTTGGCTTTGCTGAGAGGGGCATTGACCACGAGACACAAAGGCGGTTGTACTGAAATGTACAGCCACTTCGTTTCTCCTCCAGAGCCTTCCTTGAAACAGTCCAAAACAAGCTTCCACAAGCCAGCCAAGTTCATATGAAATCAACAGGATGTGGAAACCTGATCTTTTTCAGGCTCTTACTTCTTGGGAGGACACTCCAGCTTTCCTTGTGAACTTAGCTTCAGGGCATTAGTTAGTGACTAAATCCTGCTGAGCAGAAGTTGCTTAAGCAGTAATTCATGTGTCATACTAGTTCAGGCACATGTCTAAGATCAGTTCATTAACACACTTCTAAAGCATGTTGAGTAGATGATCTCTGACTTTACAATATTTGAAAATACGGTCTGAATCTGCTTGTCCCAGAAAAGACTTACAAAAATAGACAAAACTACAGGGCCTCTAATGATCCACCAGGTATTGGCATTAGTGTTAATGTCCCAACACCTGTAAAAATAGAAGAGAAGGTGCAGTCAGTTATCAAAACACTGGTGCCTTTTCAAAGAGGTTTAGTCTGGTTTGCGTTTCAGATAGGTCCCTATTCCCTTCTTCTACAAAATTAATGTCCTGTTCTCACTTAGTGGTACAACATTTCTGACAGAAAAGTGTCTGCCTGCACCGGACAAAAGTATTTCCTGCCCTTAAAGTACAACCACTGTTCAAAATTTTGGAAAGGAGAAGAGAAAGGAACAGAGTTCCACTGCTCAGAAAGTCAAATACAGATGCTGAAAACATTGTGGGCTGAATTCATACTCGAAGGCTACCTCCTACCCTTGAAAATGCTCAGATGAAATTTGAGGCTCTTTCTGAGGTTCCTCAGCTGGCCCTCTACTCCCTCCTACGCTAGCATCCAGGCTTGCACCACAGCAGGGTGGTGGTTGGTTTGCTTGGCTGCCGGCGGTTAGAAATGAGCAGGACCCAGTGGAGCAGCCTGCAGGGGGGCTGCATGCTCCCCTCGACATGCCACCTTCCCCCCCTCCACGCAACTTACCCAATATTTTCATGGAGTTGCCTAGCAGTCGCCCATGCGGCCACAAACACGGTTGGGGCACCTGCAATTGGAAAAGCTAGTTACTGTTCCACAAATCCATCCCAAAGGGAAAACAAACCCATGGTTATTCTTACTGAAAGGAGAACCAGTACCCCATCCGAGGGCGATGAACCACCAGAGGAACTTCGTTTCCAGGAAGAAAGAAATAGCCAGGAGAGTGTGGAGGTACAGTCCTTCCACGAGGAGCCAGCTGTAGTTGGACATGATGCAATACTGAAAGAAGACCATGGTGAGCTTACAGCCAGTCTGAGGAAAGAGAGGATAATTAGCTTCTGCCTGGGTTTGTGTCTACCTTCTGACAGACAGAGAGCTATAAATAAGTCTTGGGAAACAGAGATTTTATAGCTACTAGGGGACTAAACGGGTGGCCTTGAGACATGCATTCATGTGACAAGAAAGCAGAGCTAGCACTCGTAAAGGAGTTAATCAACTGACTCGCTAGGAAGAACCAACTGTGTCATGGACACATGGGTTTGGGTTACCATCTCACTTAGAGGAGTTTCACTATTACTACCTTATTACTGTCAGTAACACTAATGTCACCTTAGAGAAGCATGTGAATGTATTTTTCAGTCTTTTTTTCTTAAGAAAAAGGGTTGATAAAGACAAGTTAAAATTTGCTCAAAATGTTCTAATTCAGCAACAAAAATCCAGCAAAACAAAGGGGGTAAAGCAAAAAAAAAAAACACCAACTTTTTGTTTGTTTTTGTTTGTTTCCCTCCCTAATACTTATCTTTTGGTTTAAAGCATTGAATATTATCTCCAGTGCTCTCCCCCTGCCCCTAGTTTTCAAGATATTTTGCTGACAATAACAAGAAAAAGGGAAAAAAAAATAAAAATTTGGGAGGGGTTCCTTTTCCAGGCCCTCTGGTTGCAAACCCATATCTTACTATCAGGTCTTTCACTGTAGTATATCAGCAATATTTAATGTGTGCTCGTACTTTTCCTGCCAGTCTGATCTAGCAGGATCTAAAATCCATGTAAGAATCTCCACCCTGGTTGTGTATCCTGTGTTCACAGCCTGAGACATCTATGTTTAGGCATTTCTGGGTTAATGTGCTGAACTCCTGGTGTCTTCTCTAGCCATCTAGTCAATGCAATCAAGATGGTGAACGCAGGTACCTACTTCAGACTGACCTGGATGCCCTCTGCTCCAATACTTGTAATGACATCTACAGACAGGAGGAACCACACCTGAGTTTCTGTGTGTATGCTTCTGCTTTTGTGTCTTCATGCCAGCACCACCAATGCAGAATCCCCCCAAACGGGGAAATCTTGGCCAGGAACAACCAACGCAAAGGATGGAGCCATGGAGTAGGGACAGGGCAAACCTTTCCTCTCCCATAACCCCTCATGCTGAATGGAAAGCTGAGGTATAGAGATTTCCTTCCCTGCACACTAACTACTGCTGGGATCCTGCTGGGAAACTGAGGCGCGGAGCAAGCTGGAAGGCAGAGGGTTACCGTGTGTGCCCCACAGTAATTTGTGTCTTCAGAGGAAAACAAAACAGCATCCTTGATGAAGTTGGATGAGGCTCGCAAAATGAACGATGTGAAGAGATGCATGTGGATGTAGTTCCTTGTACAGCGAAGTCTTCTGTTACAAAAAGAGAGAGAGATCCTGTGAAGTTACATTCCTCACCAATGTGGGTAGCTTGTGGCTGTAAACAGCAGGCTTCAATACTTGTTAATGCTAAACTGACAAACGAAGAACGCTGTTTTTCTGTCTGTGAAGGGAAGACTAATGCATTTCCCAAGAGGGATATCCTAGAGAATACCTTAAAAAGCTAAAGTCACCTCTGCTCTACTCAGGTACTAAAACAAGCTGAACATTGCGAGAAGAATTGCTATTTCACACCAATATGCCTGGTCTAACTTCCCTCCCTCCTTTCTGGAGTAACATGAACCCAAGGTGTTTATCCACACCTGGGTGGATTTATTTGGTTTGCCTGCAGAGTTCACTTCTGTCTGCAATGTTTTCTGTATTAAATCTCCACATAATCTGAGTCCAGAGGCTGTGCAGCCCAAAGACAAGTTTGCAAAGCAGTTGGGGTTCTTTCTGCTTGGAGGTGCCGCCCTGATGCTTACTGTAAGGGAAATTCATTTCACTGAATAAGCAGCAAAGTACAAATTCCAGGTTATAAGGATGCGTGAAGATAAGTCAAGATAAGTCGTCTGTCAGGTCACTGCTGTAAACCTGAAACACCTTCCCAGAAGTCAGTGCAGTGGCATTTGGAGCAAAGTTTTAGCCACCGTCTCAAGTGGGGAAAAGAACAGCAGGGGGAAAGCCACTGTGCCCGAGGGACACTGAAGTCATGGGAAAACCTCAGCAGGGAAGTGGTGCGAACACCAGCCTGCAAAATATGTGCAGCTACATTTTGGAAAAGACAGGAGAATATGATATGAGGAGCAGCTCTGACATTTTCTGGGGGATGAGACTCAGAGATCATTTTTGTCACTGATTTCTATGAAGGTTTTCAGAAATACTTCAATTTTTCACTTGTCCTGAAAGCCAACAGAAGGATCTGTGTCAGCTGAGATGACCAGAAGCCCTGGCCAAACGCAAACTAGAAATGCTGCTTCTCACCTAAAAGAGAGCAGGACCACTAAGGCTATCGTCAGCGTCACAAGCGAGGTGCAGTACCCGATGGTGTACATGGTCTTCAGAGTCATGAAATAGGAACGCTGCAGGGGAACATATATTCACATCTTTACCTTTGCCTTTCTGGCAGAAATCAGCCCTCACCAAGAGAAAGGTGTCTTCTCCTATTTAACAAATAAATTTTCTTGTAAAATGAGCTACTGAAGTTTTACCTTGAGCAACCCATTCTGATCATTTGGAGGAAGTATTTATACTGAAAAACATCTGCAATAATAACCCCAACTGAGTCAAAAAATAACATCACTCAGTCTCTCCTTAACATGTTCCTCCCCCAAAGCAGCAGATCTGTGGTCACAGGCACTCAGACTCACTCTCGCCTCATTTGTCGTGTCATTGACATTGTAGCCACAAGCGATATCGGGTCTTGGATATGGGTCTGACCAACCCTCTCTCGTACAGTTTCGATAGACAAAACCTGTGTGGTAAGAACAAAAAAAAAGACAAAACCAGGTGTGATCTTTGTTCTCCTCGGGTGTCAGTCACCAACATGTAGGGTCGCTGCAAGACCAAAGAGAAGATTTTCCCCCAGGCAGTGCGCTCTACATAGCTGGAGGTGAAATGCAGCTGAGCTAATTATGTTGATACTTGCCCAGTGTACTTGTGTGGGTCATAATATTGTTTGCCCACTCAGGGATGGCTGTGATTGATGTGTTTTTATTAACAGCAACATAAATAATACTGTTCGGTACATCTGGTGTTTCTTGGCCAGCGTTCCAAGATCAGCAAACACATGACTTGTTCAATCACAGATTCATACTCCTTGCAAACCTGATACTTTCCTGAATGCTCCCACCTCCTTACTGTGGTTTGTCTGAAGAGAGCACAAAACTTTAGATAGTGACAGATTTTTGGTGAGATTTAAATGAAAACTGAATGGCTTGTTCCCACAGCCAGGTCTGGGCATTATCTTACACTGTTGATTTCCTTGCTTACTTGCAAATTAAAGGTTAGGATGGGATTCCCCTCACTTAAGCTACACTTCTGAAAGCTAAATGCTTGAGTTCAGCTGTGTCCCTCATGGCTGTCTTTCTAGTCAGTGGAGAAAGAGAGGCATTTGCAGAATTCATCTCATTTTCAGACAGACTTCCGCAGAGGGAAAGTTTGTCTGACCCACTTCTGCTGGGATGTCTGACTTTTAGACTCTCAAAGCTGAGTTGGATGGATCCCCAGCAAGTTGCATGTAGTTGAATAGGACAGGTTTGAACATGTCCATATTCATGTTTGTCACTAAACTGGAAGTGGGAATTCCTACCCTACAGCCCTTACAATCTCATTGGAAGAAAATGACCCTAGCAGGCACGTAGGTTATGTGCTGAGGAGAAGAGAAACTTTCACCAAGAAGTAAAACCACTGCCCACTGTCCTAACCACATTAACCTGTCAGGTAGGACCCACACTTGAGAAACATGGAGTGAAATCCTGGCTTTTCTGCAGTAACAGCAATACTAGGAAGGACTTAGAGAGGACCTGAAATCAGCAGCCCTTCTTAATAGAAGCCTTGCCAGAAGGCACCACAAAAGTCTATACTTGCCCACACAATTAGCCATGGGGCTCTGGGGCACCCAGTTCCTGCAAAACATCCCCCACAGTGTTGAGGGAACGGAGGGAGATGCATCTGCAGCAGTGTTTGGTACTGGTTTATGCTCTTAGGAGCTCTGCTGGGACTGCCAGGACAGAGTCAGGGCTCCTGCTACCTCTGGGCTAATTCTGGTAACCTGACAGCGTGTCTGCACTTGATTTGAACTCACCTCTGTAAAACTGCAAGGCACAGCAAACACGCTGAGACCTCCTAGTGGGAAGAGCACTGGGTGTGGCAGTATCAGACTATTATTCTGATGTTTTTATGAACATCTTGTTCCAGCTTAGCATCTTTGAAAGAGCCAGGCTTGCTTTTTAAGTCAGGTTTGCTGTGCCCTGCTGCAGTGCAGCAACAACAGGAGAGAAACAGCTCTCCCAAACAGTTCTCCCCAACCGGCCTTGGCACTCAGCAAGGGAATGGTATGGTGGCAAATTCTCTACTTCAGCTTCCATTATTAAGACACACGTACTTCACTCAGAGCAGAGTGTTGTGCTTGTAAACATGCCTGTAACTGCTTTTTGCCTGAGGATGACAAAGTAGGTCAGACAAGAAGAGATGAAATTCTGTGTTGGTGTGTGCATGCGATTGCGTTCTATGCAAAGCATGGGAGATTATGCAGGGCCTATTATATTGACAGAAGTGAGCAAAATTTTAACAATGCTACTTGCTTATGGGTGACACGCACACTGGGGAAACTGCAGCATGCCCCACCCGGAGCAGTCCCGGGGTTTGCAGTCTGTCTGATGATCGCTGCTTGCTGTTTACTGGTGCTTTGGAGGCTTTTGGAGTTGCCTAAGCATGGGGGAACACTGGCTTAAGGGATGGAACTGGGGTTGTCTGATGTGACCTTCTCCTCTGCCTCTGAATTCCCACAGTCGTCACACCTTTCCTTGTTTCTTGGCTGAGACACAATGTGCAGGTCTGGATGTGAACTTCAGTTATGTTACTTGGTTCCAGATTATTTTGTTTCTTTGGTCTGTTATGTGGGAAGGGGCCAGACAGTCTGGGCTGCAAGTGCAAGTCTAGATGTGAGCACAAAGCTCAACAGCACAGAGACCAGGGTTTAGTCAGAGCTTAGAGCTATCTGCGTCCCTTAACCTATGGGCCTTTGGCGTTTGTGGTTGCCCATCTGCTTTGTAAGCAGTGAGGAGAGAAAAATTCTGCTTTTTTTCAAGCAAACAGATCTTTGTTTTTCTTTTGCAAAATTGCTTCAAACAGGGCAACGACTGTAGCAGTAATTAAACGCATGAGTCACAAGCCAACCACAGTATAAAATCAGAGAAGCATGTGGCTATGAGAATGAGAACAAACTATTGCTGACTTTGACCCAAAACGCCAGATGCAGAGACCGAAATGAGATGCAAATGCCAATGGACCATGTCTTGGATTTCTGTTTTGAACACTGTCACTGATTATTGCTTATCAGAAGTGGCTCAGCTCTCAGCTTCTCGATAAGGAGGGCAACTAAAGTTTAAAGTTGTTAGGCTATTTCCAAGATAAAGCAGTGCACATTTGAGATGTAATTATGACCTTTGGATGTACAAATTCCTGTTTTCCTCCCCAGTACGAAGGCCAGAGGCAGGGAGCAGTTCCCTCTAGTGGCTCTATCTGCAGTGATTTCATTTAATAGATTTAAGGGCCGGTATCGCTATGCTAAAGATTTGTGAGCACATGCCGGATGAATGATTTCTTCAGCGATCTGTGTCTTTGTGTAGTTTATCCTCTGTCTTTAAACCAGATTATAGGATTCAATGGGCAGCTACTGTTTGTGCATACAGAAAGTAGCATGGTATTTATTTTAATCTGAATGGCTAATGTCTGATTTTATTTAAAGAGCACTAAGTGCTTCTCCTCTGACTTATCTAATCTTTATTAGACAATCTAATACTTTGTTTCCCGTTCCTCCCTCCATAACATGAATGTGTCTGCTTTTCTGTAAGTACTGGATCTCATTAATCCCTGTCCTATAACTGAAGAATGCAAAACCCTCTTTCAATTTGAATCATTAACTCACTAAAGAGAAATGTAAGCACATTTCTTGGGCATTGCTGAAAAGTAGAAATGAAGAGAAAGCAGGCAGAAACTCCTACTTAAGGGCTCATGATTACTGGGAATAAATTTTACTTCATTTCTAGCTTAGAAATCCCAGAAAAAGAACAACAAACATTGCTTGAACTCATCTCTTTGAGTAAGACGTTTGGTGAGCCATGAAATTTGAGTTCCCATGAATTTGTGCTACTTGTGTGGAGCTTGTCACAGCCAAGAGATGAACTCCTAGTGCAGATTTACTCTTGACAGAGGCAAAAAAGGGATCTTTTCCCCCTACCTGGCTGGCTGTTTTGCCAAAACTTGTATGAACTTAATGCTTTGTGAAGTTTTGTCCCTGTCAAGCTCAGCTGAGATCAGCCACTGGCTCTAGGAGTTATTAGAAGGGGAAAGAGAGACAGAAATACATAAACACAGAGCCTGAGCAGAGAAAACTCTTTCCTTTAGGAAACCATGCTAAAAACCAGCTTTTCAGGATAGCATTTACTTCCTGCACTTTTCTCCACCCAGCTAAGAAAAATAAACACTTAAAATATCTTGCTACTTCAATTCCAGGCTTTCCCACATTTAGCTGAGCATTGGAAACGGAGCTCCTAATTGACCATAGGTCTTTAAAAGAAGCAGGGACACAATTTCACTTCAAGTTCAGACCCAATGGTGGCATGTTTGTAAATAACACATTTAATAAAAATTACCTGGGCAAGAAAAGCATTTTTTTAGTGTTACCTTTCTTCCCAGTCAGCATCTGGAAGAATTCAGGGCAGTGAGCATTGACAGTCTGTCCCACAGCAGAGGAAGGCCAGCAGCTCATGTTATCCCACATTCCAGCACATCTGCCTGGGGGGGCAACAATGCAATACCATGCAGTATCTCCCAGTGATGAAACACCATGAAACTTCGCCCAACAATGAAACATTATGAAACATCTCCAAGCAATGAAACATCATGCAACGTCTCCCAAGGACCAAGGTAGCTATGGGAAGAAAGATGCTCAGTACTCTGAAAAGCAAGCTGGATGAGACAGAGCAAGTCCTGCTGAGACCTGCTGAGACCTCGATAGGACAGAACAGGCCCTGCTTGCTTCAAACCACCCCCAGCAATCTTCAGGCCCATCCCATTCTGGTCCTTGACTCCACTGGTTTCTACGAGCCAGACAACAAGCAACAAGGGGCATTGTGAACTTTGCATCAGGCCTTTGGCTACCTATCTGCCTCCTGGTAACTATTGAATGGCTCTGGAAGAATGAAGGAAACCAGATGTGAATTTTTTAGCTCACTTTTCAGTCTTTTTAAAGTTTCCACTTTGAGACACCCTAATGTTTTCCTACGTAATCCTTCTGTAAACAGAAAAAGATACAACTTGACTAGGAGTTTAAACAGCTTCACAATGATACTGGGGAAAAGGGGAGAGAGGAACAGTAATGATGTCATCCTTTTATCACCATAAATATTCCTTTGCTTCTTCATCTCTTTTGTTAAGTCAAGATTGTGCTGGAGTGAATAACGTCAACAGATCACTTGCTGGGCTTGGCTGCCAGTCTCAATGACTTTTCTGCTGCAGGAGAGCAAAACTTTGCCAAGCTCTATCAGTTCCCAGGACTGTAAAGGGAAGGTCATCATATTTACAGGTCAAGGCAAAACATGGATACACACCAATATTCTGGAAAAATCTGCCCATACTGTTGTTCTTCGCAAAGCCAGGCCTCTGACGATGTGACATGCCTGTTGGAGGACCCATCTCAGAGCGACCATTAAACCTGGCGTCTCGCTGGGCTCTCTGCAGGCACAAGCCCGTGGTTCAGTTGCCCTCCCTGGACCGTCTGCCACCTGAGGCCTTTATCAGCTGCAGGAACTGACTGACACTGCCCAAACTGACCCCATTTCCCTCAGTTAGGCACAAGGGCTGCTTGTTTTAAGTCTAGGCTTGTTGTGGTCCCCTCCTACAGCCAGGGTGTGAGGGAGGCTTTTCCAGCTGCGCCTTTGGCTTGGCTGTGCTGCCTTCTGTCAGGGCTGGTAGAGGTGTACCAGGGAGCCGACGGTCAGTGGAGCACAGCAGGAAGGTAATCTCAACTTAGACATCTTGCTTAGGTGCTAGAAGCTGGCAGGGCTGAATTTTGGCCTGCAGTACAGAGTGTTAATAGAGAAGACCTACAGTTGATACCCTTTGTGCTACAGAGAAACTGCAATCCTGGCATTTCTTATTTTGCTCTTCTCCAGGCACACCTGAAATCTTTCAGGCTGGTTCCCTTTTGCCTCTGCTGACCATCATTGGTTTTAGCAAAGCCTTCTCTGTGGGTGTTGTAACATGACAGGGAAAAAAGAGGCCTCTGGAGCCTGCCGGGACCACCCTGTGCCTGGCGCGTCCTGGCACGTGCCAAATGCCCCGCACGCCCACTGAAATTGGTGGGGAGGAAGCTCTGAGCGCTCTCTTCAAACACTTCATGCTTTGTAAGGCTAGCCTCCATCAGCCTGACAAAAATATTTACATTTCTAGAAATGTATTGATTTCCTCCTGCTCAACAGTCCTAGTGCCTGGAAATGGAGAGCTTTTCACAGCCAGGGCACCTCGGCTCTGGTGTCCTCCCTGTGCCAATGTTTATAGGGCTTGGTAACCATTTACTTCAAAGCAACAGTTTAATGGCAAATGAAACATCACCTTGGGTGATATTTATTCCTAGCCATGCTGCATTGTTTGGGTTATCGAACCTTCATGGCAATGCCACTGGCATAAAGCCCCCAAATCAGACTCGGTGCACAGAAAAACCTGGCAAAATTACAATGTTGGGATGGTCTCTGCCCAGGAGGAGAAAACAAAAATCAGCTGAGCCATTCCTCCTGCGGGTGGGCTTCTTGCCATCCCCCATGGAGCAAAGCCAGTGCCACCCACCCCTACCTAGCCGAGCAGCCTCCTGGGTGGAGGCAGAGCACGGCAGCACATCCCTGACATCCCTGTGCTCTTCGGGACTTCCCTCAAGTAGCAAATAGAGTGTTCCCCCAGCAGCAAAATACGGTGTAACCACAACCAGAGGTCCCAGACCTCCAGCAGCTTCCCTCCCCTGCTCCCTGCACCTGAGAGAATTAGCCCGTCTTTGCTCGTGCACAAAAGAGAGCATAGCCATTACTTGGGTTACATTAATGTAACACTTCTCCCTTCTCCAAGCTAATGGTACCACAAGGGCAGAGTCCCTTTTTCCTTATACTGCAGGAGGATAAGCAACACTTACTGCTCAGGTACCTTGTGCCTGGTTCACCCACAACTAATCCTGTGTGTTTGTGCCATTTTCAGAGAGATGTGAGCACCACGGCAGAGATGGCACCATGGAAGCTTGTCCCCTGCTTTGCCCTTCTTCCTGCCTGCACCAGTCAAAGCTTCTGGGGTAGGTGCAGGAAGGATGGAGTACGGAAGGTGACCTACACCCTGCCAAGTCGCCTTTCTCCTTCCCTGTGTGACCCACCAAAGGCATGCAATAAATCCCCAGAGCTTTGTTTCTCTCGCCCTGTATGGGATTTTCTGCGCACAGACCTCAGATATGCAGATAATCAAAGGCTGGAGGTATTTTCAGATGCATTATTTCCCAGAATAAAAGCATTACTCCATAATTTACCAAGGTAAAAAACCCTCCCTGAGTAAAGACCAGCAGAAGGAAATTCCTGGGTTCTCTCCTTGGGAACCATTACTTGGGGCAAGATGTGCATCTTACCCCTGTTTATTCTTCTGGGGTTTCACTGCCAGGAGAAGGTGTGTTTGCAGAGTTACAGAGACAGAGATGGGCTTAGTCACTCTGGCCACTTTCAGTTTAAGGCTTTCTGCTATGTGGGTAGCCCTGAGCCCACAGCGGTATGCTTTGTTTGATCTGACGTGTAGTGTTAAAAGGGCAATTTTGACAGCCATTGGAAATGCTTTTTCAAAGATTTAACATAATCCTATACTTCTAACTTCTCTCTGTGTAGCTTTAGGGAGAAGGGCACAGAGAGTAGAATTATTCTGTTTAAAAATTTCCAGTAACAAAAGGCCTTGGGGCAATTATTAAGATTTGGCTCCAACTTAAAACTGGATTAAGTCTCTGCAGAGGAGCTACTATTTGACTGAGATAAAACAAGACCATCTGTAGAACAGTACTGCCTGCTAATGCTAATACTGGTCCACACCTGCACGGTCCTGTGAAGTTTAACATGTTTGCATCTTTGGACCTCTGGTGCAAAGGAAATGCAGAACTCAACGTTAAAGCCATGTCACAGGATCAAAGCAGAAAAATAGATAGGTTGTCAAACCACCCTCCTCTTTGGTGAGGTGCACTGAGGAAAGAAACAAACAATACTGATTTATTCATATCATCAATATATGCAATGAGACAGATCTGTATTCTGGAGTATCTGGCAACCTGCCATAAGGTACCCTGTCACTGCTACATGGGTGTAATGCCCTGAAGCTGTGCTCACACCAATCAGTCTGCAAGGCTCACAGGGATAAAACAGAGAAAAATGCTAGGTGTCCTCAGAAACTGGGCAACAAATCTTCCCTCTGAGCCTTGCCTTTGGACCAGGTCAGAGTGAAAGAGTTCTGTGTCTCCAACACTCTCTGCTAGAGAGGAAGGCTTTGAAACTAAGAAAAAGCCTCAAGTCTTGCTCCACATGGTAGCTTATCTCTGGCCAGGACACCCTGCACACAGTACATCTCATGGGAGCTCCTTCACTTTCCACTGATGGGGACCTTGCCATGTCACAATCCACAAAAGTCACCCAGGAACAGTTGAGTCTGTGGGATGCTGTGAATGACACAAACCCAGCCTTAGCGGCGATGCCTGGTCATGCACAAAAAATAGTCACATCTGTTGTCTCCATCCAATGTACTCTGTCAGGTACTGACCCAGCTGCTGCCAGGGGGAGCAAACACTCAGTTTCATAGGCAAGCTTCAATAATTGCTTGCAGTTGTCTTTCTGAGATCCCTTGCACATGAATGCATTTGCTCAGCTGTGAAAGGAAAGCTGTCTACATGATGAGGACTCAGTACCACAAGACTTTCCCAGGCCAAAAAACACCTTTATATGATGATAAATCCTCTCCGAAATGCAAGAGCTCTGTTACATGACAGTGAGTTATAGCAAAGAGCAAGCAAATAGGACCTTCAGGCCACGTGATTTAAATGTTGGTTGCTGTTACTCATGATTTTGAAGGCAAATAGAGTTTGCAAACACAGTTTACAAATATAGTAAATCTACACTTACTGGGCTGACTTCATAAAAATATCCTTGTCCAAGATGAGAATAATTCCAAATTCTCTGCAATTTGCAAGTTTTTGTTGCTGATGTGCTCCCTAGTTGTAAGGACTGCAGTTGAGCAGCAAAGATAGAAGGCTCTTACAACTCTTGCTGTCACAGTAAGGTCAAAATCCCACCCTCGGAGCCTTATAACAGATCTTACCTGTTTTTCTGCTCCTAAAGGAGAGATGCATACAAGGTGCATGTCTCTTATGGGAAGGAATGCGGGGTTATCTGATTTTGAGGCCACTCAGCTCATCTGAGAGCAGTCTTTATCATGTACATTTGTTCAGTCTTTACCTGAGCTCAGAAGCAGATCGTTTTCCATCGTTCTGTTCTTTGCCTCCAGGGAGAGAGTCTCAGCACAGTTTTCTTCCTCCTTTTTCAGAACACTCAGGAGGTCACAGACAGGTGGGACAGCTCTGATCTGCAAATTTTAAAAGCAAGTGAAGTCACTTTTCCTCTTAAAACTTACATCCCCTCAACAGGATTTACCCTTCTTACGCTCACATTCCTCATGCAACCTTATCAACTGATTGTGGGCAATATTTCCTTGAAATACAGTGAATTTCCTTCAAATACGGTCAATTTTCCTAATTAAGTCTGCTGTTTTATGGTAGCATCAGGCAAGCACAGACTGAGTTTCTGCCTTCTCCCTTTTGCTGACATTAATGTTATTGAGAATAATGTGTTATTTTGCTAAATTAAGTACATAAGGGAATGCTCTTCCAAAAGACTGCAGAAACATCCAGGGCACTGCTGGACTCTCCTAGAGCAACAGTGAATTACTTACTCATCCCTGGCAGTGTTAAACCATAGACCTCGCAGGTCATTTTCCCCGGGCACAAGCAATCCAAATGTGTCCACTGGTTGCAGATCACCCAAACCTGTTTCACTGCTACTGATCAAGAAGCTTCAGGAGCCAACCTGGAAGCAGAATCTCACCCAGATTTTTGTGAGAACCTAAACAGTAATTTATCCTAAGGTCATTTTCTCACCTTCCTATCTTGCCCCATCCTCCTTTCTTACAAGGCATGTGGAAATATTAGTCTTAATCCTGATATAGCAATTAAATGTGCAATTTATGTTGTGTGTAGCTGGAGCAAAATGAATGCACAAAACAGCTACCGACCATTAAAATAACATGTATTAAAAATCATTGCAAAATGATTTGCAGGACAAGGTTCCAGTTGTTATGTCTTGCAGTAAAAAAGTACTTTTACCATTTTTGCTAGTTTCTATTATTTTTGACAATAAAAGTACTGAATATAAGCTGATTCCCACTATAAAAAAATAAGTAATTCCTCCCTCATGAATAAAACCTAAAATCTTTAGAAATTCCCACTATGGAACTTATATGTACATATATATGTACGCATAGGTATATACACAGACACATACTTAAAAGATTAAAAGCAAGCCATCAGGATGTATTATTGGAAAAGTATCAGATAGATTTTTTTATGTACTTTGTGTAGGAAAAGTTAACCCAGCAGCATCATGTTACTACCCAACCTAATCAATCTTGTAGCATTGCCGATCACTTTCAGATTAGATTTAGGAGAGAGAATGATCACTGAAAACCTTGTAGTGAGAACTATTACTTTTCTACAATTAAATTTTAGCCTAACAGACATCAGCGACTATATTCCCACTCATTTTGGCTGGAAGTATTCTGGGTATTGTATTTCTGAACAAAGTTTGACCTTTTCAGCAGTGTATCGTGCCTCATCTAATTGGTCTGTTGTGTTTATCTTCAGCATCTTTTTCCCTTGTCTTTGTGCATCGTGAAATAAATAAACTAAAAACCATTTGGTTTTGCATGATGTAAGGAATTTTCTGCAATCACACACGTAAAGAATTCAGATGAAATAAACTATCCTCTGATACCAGGCTTTAAACGTAGTTTTAATCCATTAATATTTGAAAAAAACCCAGATTTTTAAAATCCAGTTAATCTTTGAAAAAAATAGAAATGTCTGATTGGAGTAACATGTCTAAAGAAATGTAATTGCATTTAGTAGTTTCAGTTGTTAGCTGAAGGTTGAATTTCATAATTTCTAAATATCGACAGGTTTTTTAAATGTGCATTATTTATCATTCTCTATTGTTACCTGTTTGATTACTAATAGTAAAGCAATTCAGTACATTTCCAGAGTGTATAACTATCAATGTGACAGTTAAGACCTATAGCATACTTCTGCTATAGTATCTCTGTCCAAAAGTTGCCTTGAAAATACATTAAAAAACAGTATTAGTGCTGAGCATTTGAGGTGGCCAACAGAACCGGTCTGGTCTGCATGTGGGTTGTTCAAGATGATAGTAAAGATGTTAGTAAACATCTTTACTTTAAAGTTCAAAATGTTAGTAAATATCTCAGATACAGGAAAATCATTCGCCTTAAAAAAGGCTATACATCTTGTGGGCACTGTTTTCTTTTAAGAAATGTAGGTCCTAAGAAAGCTTTTGTTTTAGAAAGAGGTTTAAAGTCTGCATTATTTCTTCCTGGCTAGAATGAGAGTGCACTGTTTTAGCATATTCAGCTGTGAAGACCACCCTGATGATCTGATACAGCATTATTTTCTTACATAAAATGTGTTGCTCAAGCAGGAATATGGTGTAGTCAATGCCTTACAATTACTGCTTTACCCCACCAAGTGGAGCCCACCCTATTCTTCCAACCAGATAGATACTACTGCCTGGTGATAGACGTACAGGTAACAGGACTTTAAACCTAGAGAAAGCAGAAAACCTCTGGGTTTAAAGACATGTTTTCCACAAACGCTCTCCCTTGGTCAGTCTTTGCCAATGCTGGCATCCGACGGGGCAGGCTGGGTGCGAGCGGGGCTGTCGCAGGTCTGGTGCGGCTGTTTGCTGAGCGATGCGAAATCCCGCTTCCCGTGCCATGGCCAGATAACCCCGCTCTGCTACCAACTGTGCTCAGTTTCGCTCGTGTTTACCGTCCACAACTGGGAGCAAACAGCCTGTCCCCGCGCCTTGAAATTGAGGAGGAAAATGGGCTCCTCTATGTACAGTTTCTTCATTTCTTCCTAAACAGTTCACTGAAACAGCTCCCTGCTCACAGGCTGTCAGATTTTGATGAGGGGGCAAGACATCCTTGTATTTTGTTTAAAGGCAATGTAAGATACCAAAACCATTCCAAACAGAAACAGCTGTGATAACTAGATGCCCAGAATGGGTAGAAAGCTGCAGTTCGTGATATTAATAGCAAGTCAACTACAGCTTTTATAACACATGAAATGAATGGATCTAAATGCTATTTAATATAAATAAAATTTGCAGCCACAGAATTCACAGCCATTTAATTTGAAAGTAAGTGGGTTTAGTTTCATGAGAGGATTTAAAGGAGAACAAAAGTTGCCTGGCAAAATCAAAATAGGTATTTTGAAGGGTTAGAAAAAGAACAAGTGGAAGGAGATGCTTTTAGTGGCACCCTGAGTAACGACATCTATTTACAGAGTCCTTTAGGTAGTAGCTAAGAATAAGAAACCAAAATGACAAGAAAACCATCACAGTCACTATTTTTATTGTGAAAGACAATCAAAAGGCAAAAACAGTTTGCAGATTGCATTCACTCTCCAATTAAAATGTCTAGGAAGAGCTCAGGTTTTCTGAAAATTTGAACCAAATCTCCTGCTAGGACAAATAGACTGAATTTTCCGTTAGTTGCAATGAAACAGTGATTTTTTTATATTTGCCGAAAGTTTGATCCTTTCCCAGCTTCTCACACCCGGGCTGGACATATTTCAGTCTTCAGTTTATATGCTTTCAAAATGTGAATAAGCTGAGCACAACTTCATGGAATAGAAGTGCACTTACTCAGACAACATGTAATTCCATGCAATTGGGAATAAATAGCTCTGAGCACCTACCAGGACAGTTGAAATCCAGAAGATGATCACCCAGATGGTCCACATAGTCAATCACAGTCTGTTTCCTTCATCCCTCATGCACCAGAGGTCACCGGGCTGTCTGTATGCTCTCCAGTGTGGCTCTTAGCTCCTTTTCACTTCATGTCTTTCCCTCCTCTCTTTTTTCGTTCCTAGCTTTGACCATCCTCAGTCAATGTTTCTCTCCAGCCGCAGAGCCCTAGAGAGCATCAGCAATGACAAGACCCCCCCATCCACCCTCAAAGCTCTCCTCCTCCTCTGCAGAAGCCTCCTGTCCCAGGAATAACAGCACCTCTGTTGAGCATGTTCCTACTATCATCTGCCTCCCTTCCCAGCTATTATTCACTGTTATCGATGGGTGTCGCTGGGGAATGATGATTCCTCATGCTCCCATGATAAGGGACCAAGCAGGACTCCTGTGTAAGATGTCAGCCCCACAATGGCAGAGGTAATCAATCAAGGGGAAATACAGCCCTGGAATAAGAGCCCTGCTGAGAAACAGGGTTGGAGGAACGTGATGCAGGCTGCCTGCACTGCTTCTGCTCCTGACAGCTGTACACATGCCTCCCGTAGCAAGCACACGTCCCCGAGAGCCAGAAATCAGGAGGCTGGCAGAGCCTGCTGCAGGAGAGCCAGCTACCCACGCCTCCCACCCAGCCCGGGCAAGCACAGCTGCCGGAGCTGAAGACGACCTTGAGTCTGGGGTAGGCACCAGAGAAAGGGCAAACAGGGATCTTGTCTTGCCATCCCTTCCAAAGAGGACTCTAAATGTTCCCGGGACTTCACCCTCTCATCCAACATCCAGAGAAACAGCCAGTCTGCGTTTTGTCCCAATGATATAGGTTGCAAGGTGACATTGCATTTGGATCCTCGTGGTACCTTGTTGGTGGGATGTAGATTCCAGCTGTTCTGGGTTCCCTGTAGAGAGTTCCTCAGCAGTCCCCAGCAGTCCCCTTCCCTGGCAGCAGAGCGGTCTTTGTCTTTCCAGGTTTTGTTTCTGTGGCAAAACTATTGTAAAGGGGCTGCGTGCTTAACCTGGGTGTGTGCTCCCAGCTGCAAAGGCAGGTGCTCTTGCTTGCCAAGTTCACTTGTAGCGCAATAATGAATATGGTCTCAAAAAAGAGCCAAAGTTTGCACCGTGCACTAGTGTCCTTTCTCAAAGCACTGTAGTCCTCAGTTTGGTAAATTGTCTCAAAATATCTTTTACCATCTTTTCCAATTTATCATCACTTGTAAGCCCAGACAGGTCAACTATGGTGAGGGGTTGCCCAAAACTCAGAGTCTGCTCTCCAATCTACTGAGGGTGTGCGCAAGATCTTCCAGTAAAGTCAATGACTATGGCCATAAAACATCTAGCTCATTACCTGCGCACTGAAAATCCAACTATTGCATTAAGCAAGTCATCCGCTGAGCAGCACAATGAAGGAATCTGGGTTTCCTAGTGAGTGTTGTCCTTTCTCATGCTCACCCTGACCACAGGAACTGAAGTTCTCTATATGTGGAGTTCTATCTGTAGAGAACTGGAGTTCTCTATATGTGCTCCCTAGGACAGACAAATTGCAATGCTTTCTGCTCCCCTACACACCACCCTCATCTCTCCCCACATCCCCAGAGCAGAGGTCGAGCAAGCAGCAGCATCTGCTTTGTCCCTACGCTGCGTCTGTCCTGCCCAGCTGCCCGGTTGGCACGTGCTGACCGCCCGACTGCCACGCTCATCCAGCATCGTTTCCCTTGCAAAGAGCAAATGTCTCAGTCTTCCTGGGCCTTGTCCACACTAAACTTGTAGCAACTTTCATTTCTTGAAGAGTTCTGCTTTCCCACAGAGTTTGGTTGAAATTGGTCGAAGGGTTAAACAAATTTTTAAAAGGGGGTCTGAGAGGCAGCCAGACAATGTCATTACAGTAGTCTGAAGAAACCGCATTGGCAATGCTGCATCATCTTGGTGGGGTGCCAAGTCATTCTCTCTCTTCCTTTGGCTCAAGGAATATTTCATTATTCCATTCATATTGTAACAGCTTCCCCTGAAAGCCACCGTTCTTGCTTGTGTTTGTGGAATCAAGGGAGCTTTGCCCCTGAATGTACTTCTGAATGTGGGGCATTTTCCGATATAGTTGCCTGGGAGTTTCGGAGAGACAATGTCGGATTTAAACACCAATGGTGGTGTGAATGAAGAGCCTAATATTTTGTGACCTTCCCATTGTATTCACATGCAGGCTGAGCATTTAAAAGAAACTGGATGCAAAATAAACCCTGGAAAATTCTCACTTGTGCAAACCATTGCTTGACTCGCAGAGCAGCGGACGTCAGCGCAGCGGGACAGAGACCGCGGGCTGGGAAACCGGAGGGCAGCGGCAGGCTGCAGAGAATTATTAACAAGAACTCACAGATCCTGAAACGAGGTGTTTGTTTAATTAAACAATGTAGCGTTTCACTTGGCAGTGTGCACCTACCTTCATTCCTACTCAGTATATCTATTTTAAATTTGTCACAGCTGCAGTTTCTTTCAAGTCTGTAACGTAAACCAGAAACAAAATATCAGAATTTGTTCATGCAATCTTGAAAGACTTTTAATTGTAACTTTAGGAGTAAATAAAAAAAAATTAGTTTGCTTTGTATTACTCTGATCGTAGGATTTTTTACTTATCAAACACTACCAACTTTGATATTCAGTATTTATTTATTAATACTTAAAATTTCCATTAGTGCTTCAGTCTAATAATTCATTTTTCTCCCTCCTTTGTTAAATAATTAAATTGTTTGCAATGCCTCTATCACAGCTTGACAATCAGGCCACACATTTTTCATCTGATGTTTGGAATATAGAGAATCACCTATTTAAATCCTAGTTCACACTCTTTATTTATACCAGCCATCCTGAGGAAATCTGCAGATTTGCTGGCTGATAATCCCCTCTTTCCACCTACCTTTCCCACTGATTTGCTACCTCTCAGGAAACCTTACAGAGTGCTTTTCCAGACGTGCATTGTATTCATCTCCTCCGCTGTGGAAGCGGAGGTGGATTCTGGTTTACACTCAACTATCACTGTGCAAACAGATGCAAATGTGAACTGTGTTTCTGTGGGAGGAGAAATATGTTAACATGCTATTTGCCGTACTATATTCCCAGAATCTTTTTCTTGGAAACACGAACAAAAACCCGGCAAACCCATGGACCTAAGCAAGTTCAGCGTGGGACACTGTGATTAAGCTCTGGAGCTGGAAAGTCTATTTTCAGTTCCAAAGCTGCCATGCAAAAACCATAGCATTTTGCAGAGACATCTCCCCTTGCCCCAGGGAGCCCATTCGGGCAGTTCAGCCCCCTGCGAGCGTTCTCCAGCAGATCCATTCTGCAAGAGAAAAGAATTTTAACCATCTCTCCAGCTTGTCAGGTGGAGAATAAACTGTCTGCCTTAGTCGTGACTGTTTATTCAGGTGAGGTGAATGAATAGTTTGGAAAAGCATGAGCTTGCATGGTGTTTGAAATGGTCGAAGCTTCACCAAAGGCAGATAGCTGTGTGTGTGGAGCTACAAGGAGGAAGAGGTGCTTGCACCCAGGAGAGGAAGGCTGAGGCAGGAGGTTTGGCAGACAGGAGGTGTTTTAGATACGTCTCTGAGGGGTTATGTGCCTTTAGAGTGATGTAGCACACTGGGGCACATAGAGAGGTGAGGTGAGGACCAGCTCCGACAGAAAACGTGCTGTGCAATGGTGAGGTAGTGAGCTGCCGAAATTCGCACGAAGCCAGGGCAGAAGCTGGCCCTGAACTTTCTCCTAAACCCAGTTTGAATACTCTCATCACTGGGCATCTCTCCCCAGCCTCGTCAAGGGTGTAGGTGTCATTCTTTCCTAATCAATGGCAATTACATTTTACTAAGTATGGGAACTATGTTCTGGGAGCTGAATTTTATGATCTGAAGTTTCTCTTCCTTTCTTTAATATAAATTAAGCATTGCACTACTTTTGGTCACATTTTACCTCCGTGTTAGAAATGCTGAAAGAGAAGAATTTTATTCTTAGAATACGTAAGAAAAAAAAAGTTCTGGAAATATTTCTGGCTTTCTATATTAAGTGTTCTTGAGAAATCATGAAAAAAACAGCAGGGCTATGAATATGGTTTGCCCAAATCCACGTTCATGCCCAAGACAAACATAATACACGCGTGGGAGAACGAGCCAGGGCCACCAATACTCTCAAATGTATTTTTGAAGTTACCCAATGCAGGATATCACTGCAGGTTTCTTCAGTGCTAATCTTACTCTGTGGCTTCTCCACCAACTCTGTCAGGAGTCTGTTGGGCTAACAGGTTTGGGACAACACTTACAAGGGATGCCAGGGTGTCTTCAGCAGAAGAGGTTGTGTCTACCCAAGCCAGCAACACCGCTGTGTTTAATTCAGCATTTCTTGGTCTCATCGATCTGTCCAGATTGCCTGTCTGAAGGAAAAAAATAAAATAAAATAAAATTGTGCTTTCCCTTCTCCCTTGGACACATGCAGGCAAAAAGTTTTTTTAAAAAAAAAAAAGAAAGATGGTAAGAGCAATACACTGAAAAATGTTTTCAGGATTATGTTTCAAGGGACTGCTCTTTAATACTGAAAAGTGAGAATATATAGGTAGTGGTAAAAGAGATGTTTTCTTTTTTAAAACATTGTAATAAAACTTTCAAAGTTTGTTTTAAGCCAACACAGGCCCCGACGGACACCGCACAATCCCGGCTGGCTTCGTGTCACCTAACCTTGATACCAACCTCAGAGAACATTTATTTGAGCCTTATCAGGAAAAACAATTTGTTAACAGACGAGTGTTTTTAAAAGAAAA
>NW_009600008.1:0-3821 GCF_000690535.1 Cariama cristata
CGGGGGTCACAGCAGGGTAATTAGAGACATCGATGGACATTTGCCACTATTTTAGAGGCTACGGGAAAAGAGAAGTATTCCTGATTTATTTCCAACCGCTGTTAGAGGCACTAACAAGCTAATGAGAGTTTCTGGCTTTTAGAGATGTATGGTTGGGAACCAATTATTAGTGGCGTCTTAAAGAAAAAAAACTTTGCGTTTCCCATTCTCTTGGTCTGTTAATAAAGACCATCTTTTATGATAGAGTGATACTTTATGACACTTGAAGATCTATTACAATGTACCAAAGGTGTTATGTTCAAAACACTTGCTCCCTGTGTTACTTAGGCACAGCAGACGAATAGCTGCAGGGGAGCTCACCCACGAAGGCCTCAGGCTTGCACACTGCACATGTCCGATGTGTCTCCAGTGGTTCTCGGTAGCAGCAGTGAGAAGCAAGAAAAGAGATGAAAGGGCCCCAGTTCTTATTTCAACTTCTCTAGTTCTATGGTAGTTGGCTGAATCAGCTTCAGCAGAGTCACTCCTCATTTAAACCAGTGCGACAGCGAAGCTGGCCTCACCAGTTTTCTGGTCCAGCAGCGATGCACGAGGCTGTTGTAACAGGGTGTGGGGGTGCTGGGGAGAAGGACCTGTTGCGGCACTGGGGGCTGGAAGACACAGGGGCAACCTTGGGACAGGGAGGGGTCAGGAACCCAGTGTAGTTCAGTGCAGAACGCTGCCAGTTTTCTCAGGTGAGAAGGGTCAGCACCTCCAGTCTAGCTAGGTGGTGAGTCTCAGAGCTGTTTTCTAAAGCACTTTTTTTCTTAGGAACACAGGAATAGGCCCACTGTATCAGACTTAGCAACCACCCAGTCCACTGGCCTGGCCTGGCCACTGACTCGTGAGAGGCCAAAGAACCCTCTTGTGTCAGCACCCTGCAAATATCTGCCTCATTTCCACAGGCTAGGCAGTGACTACACCCCAAGGCAAGGGGTTTGTTCTAACGCATTTTAGTAACTATGCATGTATAGAAGAGCTATAGCGCTATCCAGTCCCTATCTGAGATTGTTAGCTATGATTCTAGCTTCTCTAGTTTACTCAAGAGAGTCTAAGAAAACTTGAGTTCAGGCCATTTGTCCACACTCCTTTCAGCCTCTTTCACTAACTCACTAACTTCCCGGAAATGACGGCAAATACTTATTCTGTTGCTCATTAAAGTGCTGGATTCTCATCCTATTACCCAGTTTCTATACAGTGGGTGACGGTTCACATTGCACACTGTGGTCTTAAAAGCAGAAACAGATGCTGTTCATGTATATTTCATTGAGCCGACCTGTTATGCAAACCCAGGCAGTGACTGATAAAGCCTGCAAATTCCTTTGTCCATAGATTCATGATGTGCCCTACATTCTGCCCCCATGCTGCCATACGCATCTCAGCTCTTCAGGTTAAAGCAGCTTCTCCGTGAACATGGCAAATGTGACAACTGTTAAAATATTTTACATTATCTGTAGAAGTCACATGTTCCTTCTTTCCAAATGAGCTAATGCAGCTATGGTTTAATTTTTTTTAAAAATAATCCATTACCTGCTTAACTGATTAGGTGTTGACATTGATTTCATTTGAGCATGTTGAGGAGGTCTTGTCAGACCTTGTTAAGCTAGAAATGCTTCTGCCACCACTCATACATGACAGCAGCCTCATTTTCTAACTTAATGGCATTGGCTTTATTAGGAGTGCATTTGCCATCATTCATCTGTCCAATCAGAGCTCTATAGCACTTGGCAGAAAATGTAGCAGGGAACATTTCTCTTCTGTAGTGATATGTAGGTCAGTCCTACAACACAGTATTTAGCCTCCACTGGGACAGGTACAATGGCACGAAGCCAGTTGCTGGAGTTTGCTTTGACAGGCAATTTGAATAGAGCTGAGTGGCCCATAGCCCAGCTATCCAGAGGTCTTTGGGCCTTAGGTCCAGAGACACAAAGGTGATGAGTGTCTCACACCATCCTTCTTTCATTAAAGATAGATATCCCAAAATACAGTATCTGTGGTGTTGGGCCACAGGAACATAGGGATTATTTTCCTCAAGATCAGTCTCATTTGCTATAAAAAGTTAATCATAACATCTAGTTTTCTTGGTTCATAGTTCCTTTTCTAAAGCTTAAATTGTCAGAGTCCTATGAGATTTCATCTCAGCTGTGCTCTGTTTCTAGAAAAACAGCCTTTTAACAACAAAGCTCATCCAAGCTTTGCATAGAGCTTATGAGATCAGAGTTGGGTCCAGCATGGACTATCTGTTGTCCTTTCTCACCTCTCATGCTGGCACCCCCTGCCCTCCTTACCCTGTGCACTCTGAGCTCACCCGAGTCCAGAGGAAAGGGTGGTCAAGTTGCAATGAAATGTTCCTTAAATATATGCCAATATAGTCAGTGTTAGCAGATGACCTCAAATAACCTGATGTGCAGAAGGAACAGATTTCTTCTTCATGCTCAAAGTTTGACTTAGCACCCTTAACAGATGAATAAGAGTGGATCAAAAATATGTAAGAAATCTTGGGCACCTCATTAGTAGATATACAGAAATAAGATTAAATGTAACCAATTCAGTAGATCCTGGGTTAAAAAAAAAACGCCCTCCACATTTAAAAACAAACAAACAAACAAACAGACAGACAATGCAGTCCATTGGTCAAGACACAGTTTGAGTGGATTGGGTATGTAAGCGTCTGTTAGCAGAAGAGCTGAACACACAGTTCTTGCTAGATTCAGATGTAAGCAGGTAAGACAGTGTCACAATGTGAAACCTTGGAAATGTTGCAGTCTCAACTGGTGTAAGTGCAGGATGCTAGACTGCAAAGTCTTGGAGCTCTCTTGCCACAAGAGCAAAAGAAAGACTCAGTTTGAGGGGATTGGGTATGTAAGTGTCTGTTAGCAGAAGAGCTGAACACACACAGTTCTTGCTAGATTCAGATGTAAGCAGGTAAGACAAAGTGTCACCATGTGAAACCTTGGAAATGTTGCAGTCTCAACTGGTGTAAATGCAGGATGCTAGACTGCAAAGTCTTGGAGCTCTCTTGCCACAAGAGCAAAAGAAAGACTGTATTTTCCTGTGGAATTAATGTCTCCGAGACATGGTTTGTCATGAACACTGTCAAAACCTGAACGGAGTTACAGATTGAAGTAAATATTTGCTGTCTCCCTTTCAGTACTGAATGTTTTTTCTTCCGTCATGCCAAACATTTTTGTATCTTCTTTAAAGCTGGGAAGATGAGTTTCTTAGGAGCTGTTGCCTGTATTACAACATGCATTAATTAGTGAAGCATTTGACTAGGAAATGGGGTGAGCTTTATAACTCAACGGCAATCTAAATTCAAGGAGAACATATCAGACGACAACACCATGGACAGTCACAGGGAGCTGAGGGGTAGTTCAGAAAACCTAAGGCACAGGGCAGCTAAATGCTACTGCAGTATAAATATTTCTCTTACTCTGACTACTTAGAAAGATGTAAGTCTAGATTCTTTGAACTAGACTCTGACAATCTAGCTCAGGTATGTATTTAAGTCCCAGAAGAAAGCCCAGGTTGCCTGCTTTTCAACACTACTAGACTCTCAGAGCACCTCCGTGCTGTGCATCAAAGTGCCCTGTCAGGCTCTGCATACACTAACGGAGCAGAAAAAGGGCAAGAAAGAAAGGGACAGGCAGGAGCGAAGGGCAGGCTAGAGCTCTGCCCTCTCAGCTGAGCATTCTGCCTTCAGTGTGGGACTGCCCTTGCTCTTACCATCCTTCCTGGCCTTGTGACTTTGCATTCCCAGCCATGCAGCAAGCCAGCTTCAGCAG
>NW_009600008.1:3852-23774 GCF_000690535.1 Cariama cristata
AGGAATACAGCATTGGTATGAATGCCTGATAGACTGGAGGTAGATTCTGGGGTGTAGACTCACAACTCTTCAACTTGGTAATGCCCTGGGGATGTTGTGCTTTCTGTGCACATGCCCTAACATTAAGATCTAACATTTTCTCTACCCTTTTTTTTTTGGTGCTGACATCCCTCTTCACCCATAATGTCAGCAAAGCATTCTAATTCCCAAGTGACTGAAAGCATCTGATGTCCTGAAGCAGGAAGAGTTTTCAGATATTCTGCCCCACGCATCTAGCATGTTTTGTGATTTGGCTCTTCACAGTTCCTACACAACACACCAGCTTTCTGGATTGCCATTCAGAAACTCATACCTTCTCTATTAACTGTATATTTGGTCTAGCTGACTCATTTAGGTACACCAGGTCATCTTCCTGGAGCTAAAGTGGCTTCTAGTTAAGTGTTGCTGCACCTAAATTAGACGATTTGGATGTGGTCATTTGTACGAACTTATTGTACTAGTTTACCTCCATCAGGATCAACCACTGCCTTGCCACCTTCTTGGAGGGTAATGGTTAACCTGTCTGAGCAAAGATATTTCAAATTGCTTATGGATTATAGCTCCCTATAGTAATTCTAAGTCATAGTCCAAATTTGTCATGAATTCAGGTTTCTAGTACTGCTGTCTTCAGTGACATTACACTGTGGGATTTTCATAGGAAGTCTATGAAAACACTTTCTTTAGGCCAAGGGCTAAAGGTCTGGAAACTCACCCTCTCAGAAACATCTTCATAAATCCTGTATGATGAAAAGTCTTTCAGAAATATGAGCTCCTTACAAAGAAGATGAAAGTTTGCCAGACAATGTTTTTCTCATTTTCAGGTGAATATGACCAATGAACAGTAAGGTGGCAGGAGAGCCTTGTGATTAACACTCAGCAGACCTTGTTCACATCCCAGCTCTGTCTCTTATTTCCATACCTCTTGGCCAGTCCAAAGGAAGTAACTGGATGTGTCTGAGACGTGTTGATCCACACAACAACCTTTCTGTCTGGAAGCTCTTGATGGCTACCGGACTGCCAGAAAGCCAGTAGATTTCAGGTGGAATCTATATAGGGTGGTGGGCTATCTTTAAAAGCAGTATAGTCCTATCCAAAATGACAGACCTGGCAGGTCTGTATTCCTTGTCTGACTATATGCATCTAACTGTATCCAAAATTTATAAAATAAGGACAGTTATGAAATTTATAAAATAGGGACAATAATTCTTCTTTTCTCTTATCTACTCAGGGTGTACACTTTATCTACCAGAAGACAACTGAATGCTACACCTACTATGCAGAGCCCTGATCCCATTTGGGACCTCTAGATGGTACTGTAATATAATATAATAATAAACTGACAGATGGATGCTTTTTTAAAAAAATGGGCAGTTTGCAGGAAAATGCCACAAAAGGAATAACTGGGTTAGCCAAGTTCCAGCTTCCACAGCTGTACTGTATGAAATATATGCAATGAACAAGCACAGCCAGGATGAGGTTTTTTGTTCATCAGACTTACCTGGTGGAAAGTCTAAACTACTGCTAACCTTTTCATGTCTAACAAGTCTGCTTTCTGTACCCATCATTAAACACCTTCCGGGTAAAAAACAGTCAAGCATAGAAAATGGTCTCTTGTTATAGAAGTCAATGTTATGTCCAATGGGTGACACAAAAATCCATTTTCCCTCTGCGTTGCAATGGGTTTTCTTTGGCAGTCCCTTTGAACAAAGGTAACTGTCAGCAGGAGGCTATCACACCCTGCTCTGGAGATTCTGAAGAAGGAGTGTCAGAGTTTCAAAATCCCTGAAAAGGGAACACCCCTGTCAAGGGGAAGCTTTGAAGTGACACTAAACATATATTTATAATTACAGATGAGGCCATATAGTATGCACAAGGAATAAAGACACGCAGCGTGTCCTACGGGCATGGCAGGAGAGGTGACATGCATCATGAAGCCTTGTTAAACTGCTCACTGGGGCTGAGGAAACCTGAGGCTGGTGCTTCCTATCACTTTTCATGTCACAGTGCAATCCTTTTGCTTTCAGGAGTGCGCACACTTCACATGCACTATTGATATCCCTTAAATACATGACATAACTCTTAGGCCTACCTCAAGAAGGGAACACAATCTTGTTCACATACCCAGCACGGACGCCAGAAAGGATGTAGGGCAGATTTTTAGGTAGCTCAGCTCAATGTGCTCCCTGTGAGAGGCCTGAACTCGGGCAAACAAGCCTCAGGAGGCTCTCTTGGAAAGAGTCAGAGCCTTGCTGCCATTTGCCTGGGAGGCTTGGAGAGAAAAGCAAAGCCAAAAACAGCCAGAACGTGTACGTTTCTATTTAGAGATACAGTTGTCTCCATCCCTTTGTGCGTGTGCACATGTGCATGCAAGAGCGATTATGATCTCAGAATGAAAGCAGTTTATTAAAGCAGTTGGTTGTTTTCTTAGTAGGAAAACGTGTATGCGTATATATATATATATAAACATACAAACATATATATTTTTGCACAGAGACTTTCTGTGTATTAAGGTCTGAAGCACTTACTCCTCTATTCAGGAAAATGCATGAGTGCTATTTTGTATTGCACAGGACACCTGAGTGAGTGTTCCTGGAGAGTCAGAGCCCTCGACATCTGTTGGAGAACAGTGATTTACTTCTACTACAACTGTGACATTAGGTAATTGGCTCCAAACCCAATGGGTAGGTAGCTCCCTACTTACATGCTCAAAGACGATTTGAAAACACAAGTGAATGTGTCCAGTTGTCCAGATGACAACTTTCTTCCATCCCACCAAGATGTAACTGCAAGAAAAAAACTGAGCTACAGCTTTTAGCCAAACTGAGCTATGGATATGGTGAGTAAGCATTCCTGTAGATTACATTAAAATCACAGCATTTGCCTCACTGAGGTATCTGCCTGTGGCACCTGCAGTCATTTTCGTTTCCTAGGAATGGCGAAGACTGTAAATAGTGAGATTTAGCTTCAGCAAGTGACATGCATCATTATTTAAACCAGGCTTTCCCGGTGTGCTTTATCCTGAGGGAGAGTAGACACATGATGCCTAAAAATGATGCATTTCCTGTGTGAATCTGATTATAGGATCACTTCATGGATGAAGTGTCCATCTGAACTACACATCAACCATTGCTAAACAATAGATGGCAAGAATCTCTGACGTACTGCTACTTCTCGTTTATATTTCATACATTCCTCTCCACCCATAGAGTTTAATTGACACTGCTCTTTGTATTTTGCCTGCCAGTTTTGATCAAGCCCATATAAAGAAGGATGCATGTTTAAACTACCACAGCATGAATAATTTGAATCAAATACAGGTTTGCATTAAAGCTTTGATGTGTTATTTGATGGTAAACTTATTTTAAATCTTCAGGACTGCCATTATGAGGTGGGATGCCACATCCTGGTTGAAATAGTGATTGAATCTGAATGCAAATCATTCTTTATATAGCAATGCCTTCCTCTCCTCCTCTGTGCATGTGGAATATATCTGTTTTATTTTAGGGCTCACTCAGCCTACAAGATTTTCCAGTCAATTCTTTGCAGTCACATATGACCGTCTTCCAACAAAATTAAGGCCAGACCATGGCCCTGTTCCTCACTTTCCTCTCCTTACACACCAGCCGCCCTGAGTATGTTTATACCATCTTCCAAGTGGTTCCCAGACAGGACTTCCAATCAGATAAGCAGCCTATCTACACAATTTATTTTCAGGACCAGGTAGGGTTTACGAGCAACTCAGGCAAAACTTAAATCCTTGTTCTTGAAAGTCATAGCCTATTCTCCCCTAAGGAATAGTTAAGCACAGCCTAACTAGCAGCATGGGTTGGCTCTATATACTCAAGCAAGATTGGTCTGGTCACCTCCAAGGCCTTTTGTAAATGTTAAGTAGACACCGGATAGACAAAGAAAGTTAACGTTCCCCAAAGAGACCTTTCTGGTACCTATCCAGGGAGCATCTGTGTCCATAGAGCAACTATATGGATATGAAGTTAGGTCCTGGGAGCGATATGGTCTTCAAGATAATTTGTGGGACTGCACAGCTGATGCGTAGACTGTACATAGCCCCTGTAGCTACACAGCGCATGTAGAGGTTCAGTGGCATGGGCAAGGATGTCATCTGCGTTTTCATACGTTGACCTTTTTCACAACACAACAAAATAAACTACCAGGAGGTGAGTCTACGCTGCTCTGCTCCCTTGCAACCTTTGTATGAGAGCCTTCTGGGGAGACCTGGAAAGCCCCCTTCATACTCTTCCCCAGAGGATATCTGTACACACTGTTTACAGAAAATTTTTCATCTGGGATGTTTTACTGCACCTGGGAGAGCCAGAGCACTGAAGGACCAGTCAAAATGTTTACAGACTAGTCACAGTGAGTAGGTTCTTCCACTTGAGGAAATAAGGGTTACAGCCTGCCTAAGGGAAGTCATCAAAGTACCACTTCAGGTCTTTGGCAGAGGCAAACCATGACTGTCTGATGTAGTTATTTCACAAGTCTTAGCTGTGTAGTATATGAGCACATAACACATTGCAACTCAGACTTACCATCAACTACTAAGAAGGTGTAGACAGGCAGGACCGAGATGCTTAGCCCTTTGGAGCAAGGGCATGTACAAATGCCCCTGAAGAGTTTTCCCAATCAGTTTCTGTGATAAAAATGTCCTATCAAAATTTGACTTCTAAGCAGTTTTCCATATACAATGAATCTGTCATCTTTTTTGGAGAATGCTTCTTTCTTATTTTTATGCCCTCTGTGCTGCATAAGCCTTAGTGAGGGAAAACAACAACCTGTCAACAAAAAACACAATTATTTTGTAACATGCTTATTTATAAATCCTCTGTTAAGATGTCATGATTGCAGTTCCGTTGCACATTAGATTTTAAGCAACCTTATCATAGATCTGGACTGAATCATTTAGATAAGCTACAAATGTGAAACAAAACTGTAATTCCTTCCCAAAAGATTTACAAGAAATACTCAAATGTTACAGACCATAGACAAGAAAGTGCAGTGAAACACCCATACTGGGTGCAATCTACCAGAAATTAGCATTTTTTTAGCTTTCTTGTTGATTAGTGAAGCTGGAACCATTTCTAGCAAGTCTAGCATTTCTAGCAACTGTTTAGTGAAACATAAGCTGGTTTTAAACCCATTTTTTTCTACAGCTTCACATTGTATATACTCTATCACTATTTAATTTTTTTTTTAATAGAACTGTTATTGAAAACTTATTACAAACATTGTTCTTTATAACATACTGGTATTTTACTAACTAATTCTGAAAAAAAATCTAATCCCACTTTAAAATAAGCACAGATTACTTCTATTAAAATAAAATTTATGTTTTGATCAACTATAAGCATAATAAAACTGATTTCAAAGTATTTGAAAGAAAAATCATATACATGAAGATTTGCTCTGCTGTCATTCACTGCAGTCCTACACTGCCTGACATAGCTGATGTCTGATCAGAAGCAAACATCTAGTTCTTTTAATTTGGGATGATACAGAAATGATGTGACATTATCATACTACCTTGACTGTACCTTAAGATCATTTGGTTTGATCTTTTACTGTGGCTGTTTTCTTGCTCAAACTGCTATATCCATGGCGCACTCTCTCCAGCTGGTGAATGCTGGAAGGCCCTTAAACCAGTGGCCTAGCTGTGGGCTGCTTCCACCTTGTCTCTCACACTTTCCACGTGTTCCACCTGCCTCCCTGCATCAGTGTCAGTGGTTTTGCAACACCCAGTGTGTCTGATGGTTCTCTGTTCCAACTGAAACTGACCCTGTAAAGAACAATAAAAAAATTACTTTTCTGTTGAGTGTATTTTCATGACCAGTAAAACTAGCACAACAAAAAAGGAGGAAGAGGGGCAAAGAAGCAGCCAGCAACTAAATGATCCCAAGATGGTCACAAAACTGACTTCTTGTAGTATATCTCTCTGAAAGTGAGTAAAACTACGTCTACTTATAGCTGCTGAGAATCTGGCCCTGTGTATGTATGTGAAATGCTTTATCTGCGTAATTCCTGTAAGCGCATTTCCTCATGAGGTTCCTGCTTCATTTTGGCTAATATCTAAATCATCTCTCCTTTTTTTTTTTTTCTGAAATCCTTACTCTTCTTTGTCGGATGTCTGTGTATCTCGTTACTGGCCGTATTTCTCTAATATGAAAATGCTGCATTCCCATAAGTAAAACTAGGGGAGTGATTTATGCATTTTCCTGCATGAAAAGGCCCCTTGTGTGCTCCACATGTAAAGGCAGAACAAAGCAGATCCCTACGAACATTTGTTTTCCTTTTAGCAGTTATTGCCATAAAAAGAGGTCAGAATGAAATGAAACAACTTAATGTTTTGTCCCTTGTCCAGCTCTGGTGCCTGATCTGGTTTCAGCTGAAATAATTATGGGTCTCTCTCTGAATACATGAGAATGGACTCTGGCCCCTCAAGGATTACAGCTTGCTCAGTGGTTCCCACAACTTTGGACCAACTGGTCACAGTTCACCAAGCCAGCCATGTGTATGCTTTACTTCTTAATACTTTCTGCAGCCCCAGGTGCAGAGCACTCATGATGGCCTCAAGGACCACCCAGGATTTCTGCACTGCAACAGTGAAGCCACTGAAATAAGTAACTTGACAATAACACTCTACAATAACTAGATCTTTTTGGCCAGGATTTCCAGCACAGCTGAGTTAGTCGGATGTGCTCATCTTTAGGCGTTTCGGGAGCGGTCTGAGGGGAACCATGGCTGGCTTACTGTCTGGTTTTGTTCCTAGCTGTAAAGCAAAGCCAAAAGGCAAACAGTTTTCCTAAATAATATTATATGATTTCTAAAACTTAAAATGACAGTTCAGAATCCATTAGGTAAGTGCTGGAACTATGTACTTGAACGTCTACTCTGTGAGGAACACAGTGACTGGGAAATAAACTTTCTGCTTGAACTGCTTTCTGTGGTTACAGAGCAAACATCACAGGGAACATCTCCCTGCCATACCAGGGTGCTCCCAGACCATCAGAAGAGCCCATATGTGGGAGCCTGATGTCAGTCAGGCTTTCTGCTTTCTGAAGTCCTCACCATTCACATACAACTGACAGGCACAGAGGTGCTGGTTGAAGTGGTGGTTTGACAAGGAGACAACTTGACCAGCGCTGAGAGGCTACTGACTTATTTCACCCAACACTCTCTAAGACTTGAGATCAGTTGCACTCAGTCCCACCACAGCGTCTAGAGCTCATCTAGTTAAGTCCCCTGACAGTGAACTCCAACGAATGCTTAAGAGTCTAGGAGTTAGAGCAGGTACATATTGCTCTTCTCCCTTGTACATCTGCTCACCTCTGGATAACAGAATTTGCGATCTTGGCGTTGCATTCAGACCATAATTTTTAAACCTGCCAGTGGACCTATCCTCCGTGAGGACATACAATCTTTTTCAGACTTCCTCAGTGGTTTTGCCATCTACTATATCCTACATCAATGAGTTCCACAGTTCAGTTATGTGTTGCATGAAAAAATGGCTTCCTTCAGCAGGTTTTATATTTGGTAATATTTTCATTGGATGCCTCCACGTCCTTGTGGTGTTAGAAATGATGAATATACACTTTTCACCCTCTTTATGACTTCTACTATTTTACAGTCCTTAACACAAACTAAAGATCTTTTCAATTTCTCCTTAAACAGAAGCCATTTCCTACTTCTCATCAGCCTTTTTACTTTCCCTCTGTCTTTTTTAGAGGAACTACATCCTTTTTCAGTATGAAGAAATACCAGAAATGCATGCAGTATTTGAGATGCACATGTATCGTGAATTCAAACCCAGATATAATAATGTTTTCTGTTTTGTTCTCTCTGCATTCTTTCACTAATAAGTCCGTTCCTAGTTTTGGTTTTCCCTGACATAAAAAATGACTCCTATTTCTGCTGAAGTTGATGGTGAAAGTTCTGGCCCAGAGCTCACCCAGCAACCCTGCACTAATCTCCTGAGTTATTAGGCCACCTATCAGGACACTATTGTTCAGCTTTTTGTTCATCTGAGGAGCAGGTCTGCATGGATTCCATGACAGATCAATGACTCTAGGTTTCTCTTGAGAAAAGAGGAATAATTTATCATTGCTAATGGTTTGTTTTCTGTATTGATCTTCTTACCTCCTCCTGACATGCAGCTCTGTTTATGAGGAAGTGCTCTCAGAAATACCCCCAATAAAAACCACTTTGTTTCCAGACAGAACTTGGTATGTTGGACTTAACAGTTTTAGGTCCTTCTGATCAGGTGGGATTATTTTTGGCTGTGCTTTGACTCTTTTCTGACCAACTAAAAAACTGTCAGTAGACGTTAGTGTAGTTCTTACACACAATGCTATAGGCAAGGGAGTAAGGTCAGAACATTCACCCTGTTTTCCACAGTCAGGTGGCATTGCCCACTCCAGCAGTCTCTTGAGATTTGAAGTAACGGAACTCCAAAGTCTGACACTCACATGGTGACATGAGACTTGTACAGTTCATTTTTAAAGCAATTTTCGCTCTCTTATCACACCAGAAATAAAAGAGAAAGTCTTCACTCAAACACATTCTTATGTCTCAGAAAACACAAGGATTAAAAAGAACAGCCTTCCCTTCTGTAGGTTTAGCCTCCAAAGCAGGTGTATGTTTGAGTTTTGTGTCTGGAATTCATAGAAAACTGATACTGGGAGTAGCACACTCTCTCTGCTAAAGTCAGTGACACAATTCCCAGCAACTTCATTACAAACACAGTTTTACCCAAGGGTTTTACCGGTTAAGCAACTGTTACTATATTTGTGTACAGTTAGAGGATGTATGATGTCAAGTGCCAAGCTTTTCAGGTAATTTCTGCTTAACATCTGCACAGACATTTATAGGAAATGTCGCAGTTGAGGCATAGTCTTTGATTTCTGCCTTTGGGTTAGCCATTTTGTATATGAAGGCAGAAGACAAAATAAATTGATTTCTTCTAAGTCCTAACTTTGTTCCCCAGAGAAAAAGATTTCAAGGGGATTGCTTCTGTGAGCAAAATTACTCAGACGCATATATCTTTGCAGGATCAGCACCTAAATTCGTGCAGTTCTTCTCACAGAGCAATTACTTTTCACATTTGATTTTAACCATGTTAGCTCCTAATTCAATTAACATCACCACTATTTTCTCTTGACAATTTCATGGCAAGTCTATAGGGATCCCATTAAAATGTCATTATATTGCTGCTGTGTTGTAAGACTTCAGTGGGAAAACAATTTCAGTGCAAGTCTACAGAGATCTTGTTATGAAGCTGTTAGAATGTGAAATGCAAATGGCATCAATTATTTCAGTGTGAACCTGCAGAGTCCCAATCCCAATGGCATCATGATATGAAGTTAAAAAGAAAAACCATTCCAGCATGTATGTATGGAGACACCAGGATGATGTGAGAATCAAGGGAGAAAGTGAAAGAGAGGAAGGGACAAAACCCTTTTAATACATTGTTACAGTGATGTGAAATAATAAACAGAATTCATAGGTCATGTATTATGGTCACCATATGACCTTGGTAACCTTAGTCCCGAGCCTTCCATATATACAGTCCTTTAAAATCCCATATACAGAGCGTTTATACAACTGGATTATAGTGATAGGGGGTATTTTTAGATCCCCCCCAAAGAAAGAATCCTTTCTTCTGCACACAGTTTGAGCAGAACGTAGTTTCCCACAGCTAAAGTTTACTTTGCACCACGCAATACATAAGTACCCCTTAAATCCATGGTAGGTCTAATCATGTCTCTAAACTTCATCTGTGTAATTCTCTAGAAATAATTAGAAGAGAAGGATCTCAAAGCCCAGAGGGTGGATCCCCACTGTGTGCTAAGGGCAGCTCCAAAGCTGCCTTGATACCAGGCTCATCAGTCACGCAAACAAGCCCGTGAAAGGAAGCTCAGATGCAGCTCGATCATGCCCCGTGGAGCACATCTGACATTGGTGTTCCCAGCAGATGTACAGAGGGGGATTTGGCCCCCTGGACGTTGCCTGGATGGTCACTTGCCTATCCTAAACCCCGTTATTTCCTAGTGCGGGAGGGGAAGCCACAGGGTGTCTGTGAGTAAGGCTGAGAGATGGCTGATTGTGCAGTGCTGGGTTATTACTGCCTGGGTGAGTGAAGACAGTGGAAATAGCCCCAAAGGCAAGAGCTTGGTGAGGTTAGTTAAGGAGGGGGAGCAGTCACTGTGGGGACAGATGATAGAAACGATATGAATGTGTGGAAGATGTGACCAAGTACGGTATCTAAAATGCAACTTTCCATGCAGTGTGAAGCATAGATTTTTTTGGTGTGCAGAGCCTTCATCCTCTTATCTTTGTGTAGATACGCTCCCATCTATTTGCAAAAGGTCTACACAAAGTGAAACAAAAGTAATGATTAAATATAGTAAACTCCTAAAAATGCTCCAGGCTTTCAGTTATTCTGTTTGGACTTTGGTTAAAACTCATCTAGTCAATGACAGTCTACAGAAAAACACTCGTTTTGCTTATATGAACCAAGGAAGTTGATGACTGTTACCTGGTCTTCTGCAACAAACTATGTAATGTGTCTAAAAGGACAGTTCTGTCTGATAGGACAGGTAATTTCCTCAAGCTCCTATCACAAATGAATGTTTACTTTTCCAGAAAATGGTTGACATTTTCAACATCGCCTTTGACCAGTCCCAGGACCTTCAAGGGCCTCCATACACATCCAGGAATCCATGTCCCAAAGACATTACAGGTTTGACCGTTCATAACTCTGGCCGCCTGTGAATAAAATGAGATCTATGAAACCCTTCAGAAATACAGAACTCCTGAATGGTAAGATTTTAGAACATGTCTCAGATTTAGGAACTACCCTCGGAGAGTTGATCTGATGTGTTGGTCTCTCTGCTTACATGTACTTATGATGGCGTTTCACAGGAGACTCGCAGCAGCAGCACACACTGCATTGCACCCACAGAACTCTGTAATTACTAATCCCGCAGCTGCCATAATGTGTTCAACACAAAAAGGCTGAGTTAAGAGAGCTATAATTGCCTTGTGTTTCTTAACATCTGTTCAATGAACCAAGTTTCCAACTTTGTTTATGCTTGCTCTGAAGCCAGGTATTCGCTGCAAGCTGAAACTTTTTCCTTTTTGTAAAAACAGGCAGTTACCAGAAGAGTTTCTACCTCACTCCAGCATGACACTGGTATCATCTATGTGTAGTATTCACTTCCAGAACTATCAGAAAAGAGTAACAGTATGGAGATTGGATGGTTTAATATTCCTTTTAACCTACTGAAGTGTGAAAAGGGAAGTACTACGGTAACACCTTAACATCTTTCTACTATTATGGCCAAATTATGGCCAGACTGAGGTGTTACGCAAGCTGCTACACTTTACCAGTGCTCAGAAGTCTCTGTTTGTAGCTCATCCACACAGGGAGCATTGAGCTAGAATATCCGTTAGGAGTTTTGTCCTCACACTGCATCTGCTAAGGTGCACTGGAGATGGTAGTGGCTTGACTGCAAGACTAGAAGATTTTCATGTTCTTTTTTCTGAGCTGCATGTTGGGCAACAAATGTATGATATCCTTTGCTATTATAACGGTCAATGTTACAGTAGTGTCCCCAGCTGAGCAGCTAGTATAGTTGGTGGCAGCTGCTCTAGCTGTGAGTTACCCTCAAGAGTAACATATTGTGGGTAGCCTGTGTTGTTTATAAGTGGATAGACAGAGCTCAAGGGGGTCTGTATCCTGGCTGTCTTCTTTCTGCACTGCCAGTAATACAGGCTCATTGAAACATTCTTAATCTGCATAATCAGGACAGAAAATAAATATGAACAGATTCACTCATAAAATTTCTCCCTCTCCTGCTTCTGTACTCCCAGACCGCCTCAGTGAACAGCCTCTTCTGCAATGTATTTTGCCATTTCTGGATCTGTTCCAAGACAGAAAGCAGAAGAGCACCAACACTGCTCTGGATTAGCCGAGTTAAAAAGTAAAAACTCAAAGAAGAAAACTCAACAGGCAACCTAAATTGTATCTGAAACCAGTTTAAGTTGATAGGGGTTGTTTAAGCCAAATGACTTCACCCACCTCCTCCTCCATTTAGCTACAACGTTTATTTTGCACAGGAATTAATAGAGATGATAAGTGATAGCTCTTTGCAAAACGTTTAAGAATGAACTAGCATCCTAAATTTGCATAGCCCAGAGCTGGTATTGTAAGTTTAGCTTTTGCAAACATGCCTGCAGAATGAGGTGGCTTGTTGAGCCTATGTTAAATTCAGCAAGTTCCCGTGGCTCTAATGAGAAACAGATAAAAGGTCAGTTAAGAGGTGCACTGGCTCTGGATAGCTGGTTGCCAACAACTGTTTGCTGCAGAATGGAAGAAGTAAGGCCAGAGGGATGGCCGGAGAGGGCAGGAGGGAAGGTGGCAGGAGAAGGAGATTGGAGCTGACTACCAAGGCAAGAGGTGGAACAAACCCACTGAGCAATACTCTTCCCACTCCCATCAAGCAGAAGAGGATAATATCCCAGACACTTCCCTTCCCATGGGGGTGGTTATCCCTGTTTTCTACTCCTAGATACCTCCTTCCTCTCTTCCCTTTTCCTTGGCATCATGAAGCACATGTTCTGAGTCTATTGGCTGAGAAAACAATGCAGTCCCATCCCTACCCACTCAGACTTGGAAAGGGATGAAGGAGGAAAGAGCCACTGCCAGACTGGAAATCCTGCCCTAGGGCTATACCACACTCCTTGGTACAACCCCAACACAGTCTGGTTCCTCCCCGGGTCAGACGACCGTAACAGATTCGGTGTGAGCCTGCTGGGACTAAATGGCAGGTCCTGTGCTTTCCTGTCGTACCACGAGGCTTGACTTCACATCAAGTGGTTTGTCAGTATTTTCCTGCTAGCATTTGGCTTTTCTCTTGGCTTTGCTCCTCACTGCTGTTAACTGTCCTGACAAATGAAAGTCATTCTGAAACTATGTGGCTTTGTAATTATTATCTTTGGTAAATGTTTTGAAAGCTGAAGAGTTGCTGTTTGCTCCCTCATAAGTTGGAAATGCCTGCCAGAAGTTCAATTTAACTGTCAACACCTCTGCTCACGAACTTAAATATTTTGGAGTCTGTCTTTATAGTTACATATATTAGCATGTTCTGCTTTCTGTAGGATAGACAACTGGTTGCTAATAAGAATGTGTTCCTGTTTAGTCATGTTCCTTTATTTAAGGCTGATGTTGAACTAGTTTTCATCTCTCTGTGCTAGTATTCATGTCAGAAATAGGTTTTCTGAGTTCACTGCTGACTATAGCCCTTCAGGGTCCCAGTGATATAAAAAAAAACCTAGATCCTGGATAACCTCATGACTGACATCATTGCTACCAGCTTTTAAAAGCTGGAATGGTAATGCCTGGAAAAACTTGTGATAGGTCCCTCCCAATTCCATGAGCACTTTCACACACAGATACAAACACTCGATAACTTCAGGAGGAGAACTTGTGAGCACTGAATTAGGCACATTGATAACCAGTTGAAGAAACAACCTGAGAATGGAGGTTAAGAGACAAATTCAGCCTGTGTCAAATGAATCAACCCCCATATTTCATGGCAGTAGATGGAAAACACTGCATTCTGTTCTGTGGAAGTCAACGAGGCTGTATTTGATATTAACAGGAAATTGGTACCTTGGGCACTTTTGAAAATCCCCCTAAGGTTTAGGTCTTCAGATTGATGCTCAACTCCCATTGACTTTAAGTGGAATTAGATACCTGTGTGGTCTTGAGAATGAGGGCTGAAGAAAGATTTCCAAAAATGCTGTTGCACCTAGTTGACTTTAATTTCACCTGAGAAATTGAATCTGCATCTTTAAGCTCCAGAAAGCTAAAGAAACTCTATCCCTCCTCATTCCTTTGCATCCTCTTCCCTTATAAGGAGTAGGAATAGGAATTCTTTGTGGTGGGATATACTCACACCTCGTTCATTTTGGCTATGTTATTAAAGGAGGTTAAATGGATTTCAGTACACATTTATCCTTAAAATATAATGGGAGCTGAGTATGACCCTTACTGGATAGACCAGCAATAGCCTGGTAACTCTATATTAAGCCCCTCTTCCTTAGGAACCCTGTGCATTCTCAAATGACTATTCTTTCACCCTGGCTGCAGAGTGCTCAGTCACTGTCTGCTCTCCATGGGCAGAGGCAGGAGGAGAAACAATGATGTTAAACAGAACTAGATAGAGGGAATATGCCCTGAACTCCTCCTATGCTGAAGAATGCTTGGGCATGACCACAGCTTCTTGGGTGGGGAAAGGCAGAGTGGGCAACTCTCTCTTCCAGAGTCCATGCACATTAAGGGTCCTATTTCATACTGTGGTCCATAAGGAAATGGTCTGGTTTTCAGGGTTGCATTTACACTCCTCTGAAACACTTCTGCTTAAGTCTAGTTGTCTCCCTTTGGTATCTGCCTTTAAGCTCTGTGTGAGAATTCAGTTTGAAAGTAAATTGTTCATTTCTCAAGATCTTTCTGTGGATGTCACCAGCAAATTCCTTAATAAATGCCACAGAAAATAACTATGTCTGCTGACACAATCCTTGGAATGATGAGCAATTAGTCAGGCGGTTTGTCTCACATGTCACCACCTAATCCGGTATATTATATCCCTCTACATTTTCCAATGAGAATAAAGCTGCTTTCATATTAATTTGGGGCTTTGTCATAGAAAGAATTGGGTTTGCATTCTTTGTTGGGGTTTTATGTGTGTGTGTGTGGAACCAACACATTAATAAGACCTCAAGAGCAAAAAACTTTAATATGGAAAAGAAATAATTTCCAACACAGAGTAGAGCACACTGAAGCATAAATAGGACAGACTATGTCGCAGTGAGTACAAGCAGCTGGTCAGAGCAGATTCACGGAGTGGAGTTATATGGGGATAAGACATTCATTTAGCTTTAGAAAGTGCCTAATGTGCCAAAATAGCTCAAATGACAAGATTTCCCTAATCACCATGAATAAATTTCATGCCAGGGCTGAGAGCCTCATTGCGCTAGTGCCTGTAACTTGCCTAGGTTAAATTGTGGTCCTGTGAAAGCTCAGAGGACTCGGGCTTCTGATACTGCCTTTGTGCAACCCCTCTGTATCAGTACAGATTTCACCTCACAGCCACTCATGTGCAGTGTTCATGCCAAAAAGTAAAGTGAGAACTAAAGTCTTCAGTAAGATACTTAAAATGTGGATTGTTGGGCAATGGAGAAAATAATCCCACAGTTCAGATGTACAGTTAGGATAGGCTTATGAATGTGCTTGGAAGTTGATTTATTAGAAAGTAATAACACCTGAAGCTGAGTTTTAAAAGTGTCAAGCAACATTGCCATCAGGACAGTCTAAGAGAACATAGCAGCACATGGAGCAAGAAATTAAGAATATAAGCATAAGCACAGTGTTGCCCACAAGGGAACATCTTGGAGGGAGCAGCAAAAACATTCTTTTATGGAGAATGCTGTTCTGGAAAGTGGTATAAAGAATGATTTTTGCTCTGAGGAAGAATGGCAGCAAACGAACAGGAAGGCTAGGAGATGTGGCAACTGAAATATAGTTTCTCAACATCTAGGTACAAAGGTAGTAAACAAGGTGAGTTGTCTGAAAAGGCTACGAAAGGTCTGTGAAAGGTTATTTAAATCTATTTTAAACACCATGTAGATAGTACTGAAGGAGGAATCGGTGGCAGCTATTGTGAGCAAAAGAGATGATTCTGGTGACTAGATCAGGACCACTGGTGTCTATCTACAGTCTATCTTCTGGTTCCCTGAATAGCTCTGGGCAACCCACTTAGGTGCTAGTGCTGCATCAAGCCTCAAAATCACTCCCCAGTTGCCATCAGGGACAAGCACAACCTGAAATGCAGAGGACCCAGCACAAATATGATGTGAAGTGACTGAGCCAGCTGGTGAAGGGGCTACCTGAGCAAGCGGTGCCTTAAGGACACACCTCCTGCCCTGCATCCCTGTGCGGCCTCCTCACACCCCACACAACCAGCTGCAATCCTCTTCACAGGCATTTGCCGTCTTTGCAGAGGGAAGGATAGGGAGAAGTGATTTCAGATCTTAAAGATTATAGAAGTACTTTACATTTGTTCACATGAAACCTTTTCATATGTGAAATAATACTATTCTCTTCTCAGGAATAAACCAAGTTTCTATAAATGTAAGTTCAAAAAGTAACTGTCCTTCACTATATTCACCATGTTGAAGCCACACTGACACAAGATGACAATGAAACGGAAATTTTCTCTACAAATACCTTTCAACAGAGAGTTGTCCCATGGTGGGTGGGTGAATGCCAGCTTGTGGCAGTCCCTTTGCTCCCCTGAGAGACAGCACTGTGCATCAGCCCTACCTGCACAGCGGTGCACTACATACTACCAGAGCTGTCATTTGCAGCTTGTATCCACAATTGTCAGATGAAAAATTACTGCAAAATCTTTTTGTAACACTGAAGTTGTACAGTCAGGTGCCTCTGTGCATGATTTCCTCTGTGTTGCATGGCCAGGAGAGGTGTAATGCAATGGGATACGTCAGCTAAGGAGGGCTGGAGTTTCCCTGGTCCAGTTCTCTGCTGTTACCTGCCCTCTCCCAGTGGAAAATCTGTACCCATATTTGTATCTGAAGTACAGACATCTCGACATATAGAAGGATCTTCTCAAAAGCAGACATCGTGGAGATTTGTACTTCGACAGTACTCATATGTTTTGCAATTTTACCCACCATGAGTGTGCATGCATGTGTTTTGGGTTGACCTCTGTTCAGTGAACAAAAAACAGTGAGGATACTTTACAATTTGGAAAGTTCTTAATTAAATGCAGTGGGAGAAAGCCTCCAAGCCTGCAATGCAGATACACACACGCCCCACCCCAGGAGTGTTTAAGAAGGGTTGTCTGCATGACTTTCATCTGCCCAGCTAATTTCTTGGTCTCTCAGTATAACCCTTTCTGAGAGACTGTATCTCTGCACACTTCTCTAATACACTCAGCTGAAAGGCGTCGGAGAAGTGCCAAATGTCAGTGCCATTCTTGTTGGCGACTATAACTGTGGAATATCCTTTTCTTGTCTCACGTTGCTGCGATGCGCCTTTGTTTTTCACACACACATGCACAACTCTGATTTCTGCTTGACTCTCCAGGGGAGAGAGGTGCTGAAATGCCTTGTTCCAGATGCACGCTTTTGTACAGTGTATTTAGCAATGCTCATTCACCAACAGAATCTGTACTGTCACCTTTTAGACAGCAAGTAACCTGAGAGACAAATATGTCAAGGAGTGAAAGTCTTCAGTGCTGTGGAAAGAATTTCACCTCCACCTCCCAGAACCTGCAGGCTAGGTAAAGTGTCCAGAACCAATATAATGTGTATTAAAAGAGGCATGGATTTCGCTTTTGGGGAGAATTCCCTATCATGTGAGTCAAGGAAGACACCATCAATCCCTGAAGCCAATTTCTGTCAGAAAGCCAGATGATTCTTCCCTGGTCCTCGTCCTGAGCCCTGGGGATTACACAGCACCTGTATGCCTTGTTCCTTTTACAGGCCTGTTAACATAACAGGAGACAGCGGTCAGTCTGGAAGCACACTTGTGCCTTGGCACCCTGCAGTGACATGTTCAGAATCACTCGGTTTGGTGGTGGTAGCCTCACTGTACACTGGGAATAGTCTCAAGCTCTAGTGTTCTCAGACAGGGAGGCTCTCCTGAATGCAAGGAACTGTTCTTCTTCATCACTTCCCTCCTTCCAACTTAAAACATGAAAGAATACACATTTCAGAGTCTTTTCAGGATTTCTTTTCATCTTTTCTCTTGTCGTAGGGACCAACCTGTGATAAAAAGTGTGGGCACATGATGTCAGATGATGCCAGGACCAACAGGTGACCAGCCTGCCCCATAAATTGAGCTTAACATCAGTTCCCAAATGCTATTTAACAACCTTAGGTCATAATCCCAAATTTAAAATTTTGCTTTATGACATTTGTGCATCCTTCCACCTCAGCAATGTGTCAACAAGGATATTACCTTAAGGAGGTGCAGTAACAAATACTCAGCTTAAGCAGTGACAGGGCTACATCTGAAATCTCACCAGAACACAAACAAATCCTTGGTACCTTGAGGCCTCATGCCAGCCTCCGTGCTGACTCGTTATTTGAACAAAATTTCCTGAACATCTCTGTCCAACCTCAGTAACATGGTGTGATTGCAACAGGCTCGAGTGCCGGCAAACGGATTGGGTTCCAAGTTCAGCAAGTGAGTGCTTACATTGATGTTGCACTTTTCTGCAGTCCACAGACCCCAGGACAGTTGTTCCACCTGAACACTCAGTAGCCACATGGCTGCACACAGCTGGGCTCCTCTGAAGATTCTTCCCTGCTGGTGAATTATTTCTTAGCGTGTCCACAATTGCAGGTCCCAAATATAGTAAAGATTTTCCGTGTATGAGTTCACAGGAATGGTCTTGTGTCCAAATAGCTCACAATTATTCTTCAAAATGTCTGTGGCCAAATCTTGGCCAGCTTACTAACAACTCTCTTGTCAATCCAGTGGAGACCCCCGGATTCAAGTGCAATAATTAAATGGATGAAACTTCCAAACTCAAGGATAGAAGAAAAGTACGTACTATTTGGAGCTCTTGGCAGCATAGCACACATGAAATAGCATGAAATATGACATTGCCTGAATGTTCCAGTTCCTATCTCAGGTAATCATTTACTTTCAGACAGCAGGGGAGGAGGAAGAACTGCCGAGCTGTTGAATTGTTTAACAGTACCTGTAACTGCTATCTTGACCCGCACCCTGACACCGTCTCCTCGCTTTCTGGTTCCCGCTGACAGTGACACCACTTGTCTCTTGAGTAAATAGATTCATCAGTCTGGTTATGTTTGCATGTATTAATGCATTTAGAGAGATCTCTAATCCATCCCAAGCTGAAACTGTGATTTGATCCAAAAGGTTAATGCACTGCTTTTACATAGTGCAATGAATAAGTTGAACTTGTATGTTATCACTCATTGTTTAAACACCATAACACCTCACAAATACACAGTCTTTCAAACAGGAATTTCAAAGCATTTTTCCAGTCACCAGTTTACCTGCTACAATTCGTTGCCTCTCTGTGTCCTGGGTTAAAGACGTGAAGAGAAAACTTCCTATCCTGGTACAGCCCTCAGATTATTACCCATTATTGATTTTTCAGGTAGGCAGCAATGAAGTTGCAACAACAAGTCCAAGGGCAATCAAGAGAGAGACTTCAGGGCCTTGGGACAACTGGTTAAGGGATCAGGAGCACAAGCAGTGTTCTCCTCTGTCCTCCCAGTTGCAGGGATGATGAGGGAAGAAACAGGAAGACCCAGCAGATCAATACCTGTCTCTAAGTCTGGTATCACCAGCAGAATTTTGGGGTTTTTGATCATGGATCAGTTTACACGACACCAGACCTGCTGGCAATAGACAGGATACACCTGTCTCAAAGGGGGAAAAGGATCTTGGCACAGGAGTCCACAGGGCTCATTGAAAGAGCTTTAAACTAGATTTGAAGGGGGAAAGAGACACAGCCAGCCTCAGTAGAGATAAGCCTGGGAGCAGCACACCAAAGTTTGAGGGACAGTGTGCTAGTGAGATCCTTCAGTCTGCTTTCTCAGTGGAGGTAGGGGAAGCAGCATGCATCAGCAAAGACACAAGGTTTATTTATGTGTTAGAAACCACAGAAGTGACCGAGAATGGTCATGTAGGAATTAGGGCTTCTCCCCCAAAAAAGGTAGTGGGATCAATAGCCCAACTGAAGTGCATCTACACCAATAGACACAGCATGGGCAACAAACAGGACCTGGAAGCCACTGTGCAGCAGGAA
>NW_009600009.1:0-27022 GCF_000690535.1 Cariama cristata
TCAGCATGGCCCTGACCTGCACCTTCAACCGCTGGGGCACGCTGCTCGCCGTGGGCTGCAACGACGGGCGCATCGTCATCTGGGACTTCCTGACCAGGGGCATCGCCAAAATCATAAGCGCTCACATTCACCCCGTCTGCTCGTTATGGTGAGAAAAGGCTCGTTTTTTGTCTCAGAACACCGAAATTCAATGCTTAGTCATAATTGAACTCGTAGCCTATGCACCAGGTGTGAAAGGCTGTTCTCATTTCTGTTAGAATTTGTCCGTGCTGGTGTTTGCTGAGCATCAGGTGCTCTGATGCCCTGACAGCTCTTAACACCTGGGTGTGTTAATTGCTGAAATGCCAGCCTGTTGTGGGACACTCAGTTACATTTCGGGATAGTTTCCTTTAAGAGAGTTTGGAAATGTGTTATGCTTATTAAGTTTTTGGATGTTAAGTTATTTTTCACGTGAACAGATTTATATCCAAGTCTGATAATTTTAGACTGTGAGTGTTATCTTTCATGCGTTTAAGGAGTAACTTTCAGTTGAACTGCTTCTCATTACTGTAGCTGGAGTCGAGACGGTCACAAACTGGTGAGTGCTTCGACTGATAACATTGTGTCACAGTGGGATGTGCTCTCTGGAGACTGCGACCAGAGATTTCGATTTCCTTCGCCTATCTTGAAAGTTCAGTACCACCCTCGAGACCAGTAAGTCCTGTGAAAAAAGGGTTGAATGCTCTCATATTGGCAGAACTGCTCTCATTTTGGTAGAACTAATGATTATTAAAATGTTTTTACTGCAGTTTGCAAACTGACTTTTCCAAATCTAGTAGATGGTGTTGGTGTATCATCTTGTGGTTAGGACCCTAGCTGGATTTGTTGTGGCTCTTTTTATTATGAAAATATCAGGACGGGAGGAGAGTAAACAAGGGAATGGTTTTCGGAAATGTGTGTAGAAATGCCTTGTTGAGTTTACTAGTTACTATGTAAACTTGGAGAAGCTTGCAGAGAAAGAAAGGAAATGAAAGTAGACACCAGCTTAATGTCATTTTGTGATTAAGATAACAAAGACAAAATGAGAAAATAAAAGTACAGGGGTATTCTGTGTTTCTTGATATAGATTGAGGTTCTCTTCTGCTTCTAAATGTGGAAATTCTTTGCCAGAGAAGAAACTACTCGCTCTTCTTTTTCTGCTTTGCAGAAACAGAGTTTTGGTTTGTCCCATGAAATCAGCACCGGTGATGCTAACGCTGTCAGACTCCAAACATGTTGTCCTACCTGTGGATGATGATTCTGATCTCAATGTTGTGGCCTCCTTTGACAGGCGGGGGGAATACATTTATACAGGCAATGCCAAGGGGAAGGTGAGACTTTAGCAGACGGCACTGGGTGCAATAGTTTAGATTACTTTCTGTCCTTATCAAGATACTTAACGTTTCTGGGTTGCATTCTTTGTTTTAGTATATAAATAAGGCTTCCTGAATGTCTCTTGAGTAATTGGTATTGCATTGGTATGATCTTCTGGATAGAGCATTAGGCTTTATCTTTGAAGAACTCTAGGCTGTAATATTTTGTCTGAGTTAGGTCTTTATGTTGCTGTTGTCTTTGACCATATTTTGTTGGATCCTTTTCCAGTGTAAATAAACCAATGTTTATGTCGCAGAAACTGCAGTAGAGCTATAGTTGCAGAATCACAACTATTCCTGTCTAGATTGCTGAGGCTTCTGTTGTCAGGTTTAGTAGCTGATGTGAAAGGTACCAAAAGGGGAATGAGTTAAATGAAGACACTAATTGCCTTCTGTCTCTTTAATCTTCAGATCTTGGTCTTGAAAACAGAAACTCAGGATCTTGTTGCTTCCTTCAGAGTGACAACTGGAACCAGCAACACCACAGCTATTAAATCAATTGAATTTGCTCGGAAAGGAAGGTGAGTTACTTCACCTGTCATGTAGTAACTTTAAAGATGAATTGAAAACAATAGGGTAGATTGACAGAACATGCAAGGTCTTAAAAACCCTCACAGTTCTTTCATGGAATGTATTCTGAATCTCTTTATTTTCTTGGTCTTTTAATGCAATGCATGTTCTGTACCCTCCTTCCTACAGCTGCTTTTTAATAAACACAGCTGACCGGATAATCAGGGTGTACGATGGCCGTGAAATTCTAACTTGTGGACGAGATGGGGAGCCTGAACCGATGCAGAAGCTGCAGGATTTAGTGAACAGGTAAGAACCAGCAGGATGGCTGGTCAGCCTCACTTGAAAAGGTGAGGTTTGGGTGCTCAGCACTAATGGGAGTTCCTGCATCAGGGGTAGTTCAGTATCTTATTCAGTGTAATGGACTAATGTTTTCATTTGAAACCTGTCTGTCACAATTTGATTTGAAGTTTAAATATTCTTTATGGATGGCAGTATGTAAGATCAGAGTCTGAAGAATAAGCCCACTCTGCAGTCCTCTGTCCTCTATGTTGCACGTTGTTTAACTGGTGATGCTGTCTTTGCACGCAGGACACCGTGGAAGAAGTGCTGTTTCTCTGGTGATGGTGAATATATAGTGGCAGGTTCAGCACGACAGCATGCTCTGTACATTTGGGAGAAGAGTATTGGAAACCTCGTGAAAATCCTCCACGGGACCAGAGGAGAGCTGCTCTTGGATGTAGCAGTAAGAAAACTCTCTGCTATTACTATGTTTCTTGCTATTTTGAAAACTTAAGCTTCCAAAATTCCATTTACCAATTAAGCTCCTTCTCTTTTAAATAAATCTAGTGGCATCCTGTCCGACCGATCATAGCTTCTATTTCAAGTGGTGTTGTGTCAATATGGGCTCAGAATCAAGTGGTAAGCATTTCAGATCATTTCCTTAAGAGGATTCCCCAGTGGTCTCTGTCCTCGTAGGCTGAGTGGTTGCATGTTGAAATCCTTTATTAAGTCCTCATTCAACAATCTTTTTAGGTTCACCTGCCAAACTTGACATATGTTTGCCATCTTGTTGAATGTGAGGACAGTACTCATGCTTCAGTTGCTGAACTAGTTAAGCTTTGCCTTAAGTCTTAAGTATCCTCACAGAGACATTTTATTTGGGAATGGTGTCTTTCTGAATGTGTTGTTTAAGCACAGGAAGTCTTGAGTGAGCGAACCAAAACTGAAGTGGCTAAATGAGAACATAGAGCTTTGTTTTATGACGCACATTGCAATATTTAAGGAATATTACAGTGTTGTATTTTCAGTAGGAACTAACTTGTGCAGTTCCTAATTTGCCATCTGAGTGTGGACCTAAATGAGGCTTGGTATTTTATTTTTTTTTTCCCCTTGGTGATCTTGTTTGTGGCTTGGGGGATGTTAAAGCAGAATGAGACTGTAATTGCATGAGTCCTCACTACAGCTGCTGTTCCTTTGCGTATGGTAAAAATTGTTTTGAATTTGTGGTTTAGGAAAACTGGAGTGCCTTTGCGCCTGACTTCAAAGAGCTGGATGAAAATGTAGAATATGAAGAGAGAGAGTCAGAGTTTGACATTGAAGATGAAGATAAGAGTGAACCAGAACAGACAGGTCTGCATAAACTGTGTTTCTGTGTAGCAAATGGTTTGTAGTCTGACTACGTGACTGTAGTAAAAATTAAAACTAGCGGTCATGGTAGCGTGCATGGGTGTTAAATGACAAAACAGGAGTGGATAAACGAAGATGTATGAACTAGCACAATCAGTATGATTCCTGCCAATTGACATGCAACATTTTTTTTAGAAATGCCTCCCCTCTCCGCTATATGTTTAAGCAGAAAGCAGTAGCAGATAGACGTATATCATCGTATGGGCTTGCTCTCAACAGCAGCAGTGCTGAATTTGAATCAACAGCAGCGCAGCCTCACCACTTGGTGGTGCCAAAAAATTGTGTGCTGTGAAAGGCTACGGTTAAACTATGGAAAGAAATAAGGATTATTCCCAGCATGCCACAGAGCTCTCATTGCCAGGCTTTGCAGCACTTCTTATATTTAGATTAATTGTTGTTTAGCAGTTTTTAATAATCAAGTCTAACAAGTTGGCTTGTGGGAATGAAGCGTTATAATCGATTTCATCAGATTTAGAACTAGTTTAGTGAAAACAACAAAACATTTAGAAGATTTTAAATCTTTTATCTAGCTTTATTACTGGTGTTTTATAACACTAGGTCTGTATTAGAACATAGAAAAATAAAATAAAAACCTGATGGATTTAAGAGGAAATACTTTAGGTTTGTTTTCTGCTTTAATTCTGACTTCTGTATGCTTAGACATTTAAGCACAGTCAGTCCCATTCTTTCTAAGTAATTTGGTCTTTTCCTTCTTGTCTTAAATTTGTCTTTTTTCCCTGGTTCTCAGGTGCTGATGCTGCAGAAGATGAAGAAGTGGATGTAACTAGTGTGGATCCCATTGCTGCCTTTTGTAGCAGGTGAAAGAATATTTTGTTTAAAGTATGAATACAAAATGTAAGACTCATATTCCCTGTATAATATGTTATAGTAACCCCTAGTTTTAAATGAAAGCAAATTTTTTTTTTTCCTTCGCAGTGATGAAGAACTGGAGGACTCCAAGGCTCTGCTTTACTTACCCATTGCTCCTGAAGTTGAGGATCCAGAAGAAAACCCCTATGGACCTCCACCAGATGCGGTTCAGAGTTCTTTAACTGATGAGGGAATAGGTTCGGAGAAGAAGAGGCAGTCCTCCTCTGATGGACCTCAGGCACCAAAGAAGAAGCCCAAAACCACCAACATTGAACTACAAGGAGTACCTAATGATGGTGCGTAGAAACTACCATTGCTTTAGTGCCTGTGCTGCATTTGAGATGGTTGTTAGCTTTCCCTTAGCTTTGTCTGAAGACCAGAAGTTCAGAAGATCACTCCTTAATTTTCTCTTTCCTTTGAAGTCGCTTCTTGCAACAGCTATTAATAGTCACCAACTCTGCAAATTTGCTGGCATTTTGCAAGCTGGGAATGAGTAAGGCATCCTGAAACTGTAATTTTTAATGCTGTTTGTATCTAACACCAAGGTCTGTGTGTGCTGATACAAGCAATCTTAAGGGATAATTCACTTTCGTAACACATTGTCTCTTCGCAGAAGTCCATCCGCTGCTGGGTGTGAAGGGAGATGGTAAATCCAAGAAGAAGCAAGCAGGCAGGCCTAAAGGATCAAAAGGTAAAGACAAAGATTCTCCATTTAAACCGAAACTCTACAAAGGGGACAGAGGTGCTTTACCTCTGGAAGGAGCAGCGAAGGGTAAAGTGCAGGCGGAGCTGGGACAGCCTTTGACAGGTAAGGAACCCAGCGTGAGCGTCGTTGGCTTGCTTGGTGGCCTTGCTTTGTACAGACCCTGACTTAATATAGTCATAGCATTTTATCTTCCCAAATGGCACTTACTCACTAAATGTTTAGCTGCTGTCAAGGACAGGCAAAATTTTATATTTTTTTTAAGTGGAAGTGCTTTCAGTATTTGTAATAAAACTGATACCCGTGCCGGTGTTGTTGCATATAAAGAGCTTGTAGGGTTTTTAATAGAGATTGAGCACTACTTCAAAAGCAAAAAATCTTTTGCTAACTTTCATCTTTTCGATAACTTCTGTCAAATCTTACATAAACAGTAATAATGTTTGGCTTTGGTGGGTCGATGTTGAGGGGGGAAAAATATAAATAGTGAAGGATTCTGAAGCTGAAATTGACATTTTGTGCCCTCAGTACGGGGCAGAGTGATGAAGAACAGAGAAGTTCTGTAAGCAGAACTAGGAAATGGAGCATTGATAATGCTTTGATAAACATTTGATGAACAAACACTGAGATAAAATTCAGGAGCTGAATTTTCTATTCCTAGCTATAATGGCAGCCTTATTTAAATTGCAGAAAGTACAGTTGCTGTAAACAAGGGTAGGTTTTGGTGGACTATTCTTTTTTTTTTTGGTCATATTTTGTTGGCTGTGTACTAAAATAGGACAGTTACAGTCACTGTCGTTGCGGCCCAGACTTCGTCTTGGAGAGACTAGGTGTTTCCCATCTGTCTCATTTGCTACTTTAGCTGCTTATTTGGGAAAACTTCATTTAAGCGCAGGAAAGAAAGCACATGTTTGAATTAAGTGATGTGGACTCCCATTTTTTTAGGTTGTAATGAAGAACTCAGGGTTGATATATAAACAGTTTCAAAAACACAGAGTAATTGATATATCAGATTTTGCGTTTCCTTGAACTCAGCAGCTGCTGCTGTGGATTTTAGACTGTACAGAAGTGATTTTATTTTTCCCTCCCTTCCTTCCCTTGCTGCTGGTCCTGTGCTACCCACCGTGCTCATTGTCCTTCCTGCTCAGCCCCTGTTATGTTGCTCGTACTGATAATTGCGGTTTGCAGAAAAAGGGAATGGGATAAAAGAAACTAGTCTATACATGGAAAAACGTGGTGGATGTTTTCTGGGCTTCCGTTTAATCCTTTCTTATTGCACCTTGCAAAATCCGGAAATTAAATAGATAGCCAAGAATATCCTTAGACCTTGTTTGTAGCTTCAGAGGTGCTGATTAGCTACTAGTGTCAGATTTACCAAATAGGGTGATTCTCTTCTGACTTCTCGAGTCACTAGGGGACATCCAGTATGTTTTAAAGTGTGATAGTGCGGAATTATCTGGATTGTGTGGATCCTCAGGTGTCTTTGCTAGCATGTTACACATCCTGACTGCTCTGTTGTACCATGCTGGATGGACAAGACTGGTTTGAAGACCAAATGAGTATAACCCTTACTTTCAGCAGCAGGCCTGTTGATTGCTTTCTTTTATCATGCTGCTAATTAACATGACCATATGCAAAAGGATATAAATGAGAAAAGATCATGCACTGGAAACTTCACAGTGTGGCTTCCAAAACGAATTTTAGTCATCGTTTGCTTCAAAAAAACAGTGCTGGATATTTAGACTTTTCCATGTTTAAGTAGCTGTATAAGCAGTCTGTTTTCAGAGAAGTAGTTTTAATAGCAAGTATTTTTGTTCAGCTTTTTCAAGGTATGTTTATATAACTTTTTTATCAATTTGTTTTACTAATTTGCTTGATATGCATTTGTAGATAGATCTCAGTGTACTTTCTTCTTGCAGCTTGTGATCACTATTGCATTGGTCTGTTCTGAGAGCTACTCCCATTTCTTCTAACGTGTTTCAAATGAAGCAACATTTTAGACAGACTTCTTTTTTGTTTTTTTTTACACATCCTTGGAAAGCTGTATTTGGGAGGATTTTTTGTGTGGTTTTGCTTGTAATGCTCATACATTTGCTATAATACAATCTGACTTGGGATAAAAGACAACAGTGGAATTTTACTGCTGCTAAGTTTGGGATGTGCATACCCATGCCAGTACAGTTAGTTTTGGGTTTTGGACACCGTAAAATGGAAATTTTCTTTTCATACAAACAAATAGGTTTAGACCCAAGTTCCCTAATTACTTTACTGATCTATTGGAGTTGGCAGAGCTTTCTAAAATTTACTTTTAGTCTTTGTTGCCTGTAAGCCCTTTAAGCTGTTTTTCCATGGTTGTGTTCTTTAGCTTGGTTGAGATATAGGCAGATAATCAATGTTGCTATAATGGATTTCTGTCTCTCATTAGGACCCGTTACTGTGCTTCCTTCTGCAGTACTGTTGACTTAAGAGGATCTCACAGATTCGTGCAGTAGATCTCGGTAGTCAGTGTTGGAAGTGTCCATATGAGTCGTGTTATGAGAAGAACAGATTGTCGGCTGAAAGAAACTGTCACTTGGATCTTTCCAAGCTCACAGCAGTCTTTTAGTCCATGAAGTTCATGTCCATCTTCCTTTGTTCTCTTTACGGCTTGCGCTTGCAATTCCTGTTTTGGGCAGCTAGTTTTTTCTTGGGGTTGCCAGTGTTCCATCACATACAAATACACACCTAAATTCAAATGGCCACCTGCCTGGGATCCTGGAGCCAGACTGCCTTTTCTGTCTCTCATGCATGAAGCCATTAATTCTGTTAGTTCCTCATGCTGTTGCTTTCTGAAGTAATTAATCAGTTGCTAAAACAGTCACACAACAAGCATTTTTCCTCTGGAAATTGTTTGTTGATCCGCCATAATACAGTGTCTTTCTGCAAGCTGCATGGCTGGGATTTGGAGCCTGGTGGAAGTGTGTCGGTATCACTGTGCTGCGCGGTGTGGCAGTATATGTCTTATTCTTAAAGCTGCTATGTCAAAATCAGGTTTCAGTATAAACAAACTGAGAAGCTTGATCCATTTTATAGTTTTAGAATAAAATCTTATGGCAATCTGGTTTAACCCAAACGTAGGTGGAGCTTGTTGTTTTCACTTGTGCTTTTGCTCTGAGATATTGAGATTGGTGAATCAAAAAATTTTACGCCAGGTAAGTTTGCTTGCAACTTTGTGGAGTAAAAGCTCAGAGTTTCTTAGCCACCTTGTCCATGCCCGTGCACGTGGTCTCAAATACAAATGCAGAAATACTGGAGATCTTAATTTGTCATAGATAGTATCTTGCTGTTTATATCTCATTCTGAAAAGAATGGCTTTATCTAGAAAATCTTGTTCTCTTTTTTTTTTTTTTTTTTTCCCCCCTTCTGGAAATGCTACCATATTTGGTGGTCTCTGGTTTCTGGTAACACCTGTTTGAGTCTGGTTACTTATTTTTCACCTGTCTTTGATCTCTTTAGCAGGTGGTGCAATCTCAGAATTGTTATGAAGACACTCTTCTTTATCTCCTGTATTCTTTCCTATATTGGCACCATAATGTGGAAAATAGATGAAATGCTCAGTCAGAGTGGACTGACTAATACAGCAGACTGATTGTTCATGGATTCAGGGAGTGACTTTTGTAAGAAATGAATATGGAAGAGGAAACGGCCTTCATTCCTCCTTAACTGCCTTTTCATCGAACAGTGTAAGATGCTGACTCTCAGGTCATGCGATTTGCAAAGAGACTAACTGGACTGCCTTGGTGTTGACATACATAACTGTTTCTAAAGTGAGCTGGTCCCCAACACTCTGCCACTCCAGAGCTTATCAGCCATTGTCTTTTAAATTTTTTTTGTTGTTGTTCCTGGATTGAAGAATACCCAAAGTGTGTATTTTTATTCCTGATGCCATATGACTGTGTATCCTGCAAACTTCCCTTTCTTTGCTGTTAATTTTCATTTTGGTGAGTTGTAAGTCCTTCTATGCCAGCTGCGTTACCTTGTCAGCTTTTCTGTTAGCTCAGTGTGATGGCTTCTATGCTGACATGCTTAGTGAGACACTGCTGCTGATTATGTGCCAGGTTTGATTTCGTCTCAAGTGGATGGAGATCTAATGTGAAGAATCAAGACACCCTCTGAAGTCTGCAAAGAATGAATCTTCATATTGTGACTATTTTAGACATGAAGGATGACTCTGCTTATGGGAGAAGGAGCAAGTGAAAGTAGCTCTAGATAAAAAACCTCAGTTTATGTGCTTTCTTCTAGCCTGTGACATGAAAAGCTGTGTTGGCAATTTCTTTCTGTCCTTGGAAGTGTTTTTATTCTGTCTGTTTCCTGTGAGGTGCCCTACCGGAAACAACTGGTTTCCTCCTTAGCTGGTAGCTACTGGCAGTTAGAGAAAAAACAGAACCGATATTTCTTCGAACTGAAACAGTAGTTTTTCAGGTTTTTTTTTCCTACTTCTGGATCAAGAATGAAAGAAAGATGAATGCTAACAGCTCATTCCCAGCCACACTTTAACCTTTTATTCCTTAAAGACGGTTGTAATATTTTCCTTGTGGGAATGGGAAGAGATAATTTCTCTATCCAGTACCTACAGCCTGACACCTCTCTGCACAAGACCAACCGCCTGTTAAAAGGTTTTCATTCCTAATACCCCTTGTTTTATAGACTTTTATAGTCCCTATGCAATTACTTTCAGTTTTTCCCTAGATGTAATTATTGAGATTATCACTACGTATTTAAATTTTCAGAGTTTCCTGCAGACATTAAAAACCGAGGAGTCATAAAGAGATTTATTAATTTGCAGTCGGAAGTATACAGTAGTTGCATGAGATATAAGCATGAGAAGAGAGGAGACATTTTAAATCAGTGGCCTGCTTCATTTAATGAAATTCATTCCCATGCGTGCAGTATTAGTTTTCTTTGCCCTTCCTGCTTGTAGGATGACTCGCATCTTTCCTGGAAAACTGTTATGTCAAATCCACCCGTATGTGGTGTGGCTGACCCCACAAGCTTTAAAAGATGCACAGGCAATGGTTCTCTAGGTTGTTTTAAAGCGTATGATTTGCTACAGACTCCAGCCTTCGTTTGTGTTAAAACTTCTCTGTACAGTGTATATCTTTGGTTTATTTTCTTCCATCTCTTATTTTATTTTTTGGTATCTGTAGTTTTGTACAATATTTGTCAGATACGGGCTTGATGGTAGTATATAGCAGTGATGTTAGCTTTTGTGTTTGTAAATAAAGAGGTATGTTTTATTTCCTAAAGTCAATGGGCAAGTCTTGGCTTTTCCATACAACCGTGTTTATGTTGTGACAATGTTCAGGAATCCTACAATACAGCTCCGGTGCAAACACAAACATATTGTGCCTTCACCACAGCTGGTGTGTTGTTTGGGTTTTTTAGTGTGGCATTTGGTTGATGATCTCTTTTCAAGAGAGAGGAGTGAATCTGTAGTCTGCTAAAAGCCCTGTATACCTGCAGGCAGCCCGGGCACCCTGAGACAGACATGCAAAAGGGGAGCTGAACACAAAGCGTGCTGGGTGTAGAGCGGACCTCCAGGGAAGCTGAATGTGGAAAATGCATATACTAGATCTTCAGAAGTCTTCATTTTAATAAATTAAGGAGCATTAGGAAGAGAAATACAGATATTGATTAGCAGAGCTGTTGAAGAACATGGCAATCCAAATCCTTTCTGCAGTCCCTAATTCAGTTGCTGGTAAGGCGACACTGATTGTTGAACTGCCTTGACCATAGTTCAATTACTCCATCAAAAATAAGTAACTGATTTTTTTCATGAAGAACTTTTTTAGTAGTGCATTATTCTTTTGGAACGCTTGAGCACTAAGTGAATTACACTAGGATATCTCCTCTTCAAGCATTTTGCTGCAATGGTAGCATACGAGTGGTTTCTGTTTTACACATGCATCAGTGGAATGTGGAGATCTTGGCTCAGATCTCTCTTTGGAGTCAGTGGCTGTATGTGACACGGAGCACGGGGCTCAGGCTGGCAGCTCCTCTGAGTGGTGCTGTGAGGCCAGTGCTGTTGAATCCCTCCTGAGTCTGATTGTGGATGTCAACAGCCTAGTACGATGCTTTTATGCTGAGTCCTCATCTCAGAGGACTTGCTTTGACTTCAGACTTAGGGCAGTTCTTTGTTCTCCCTCGGAAGGTTTGGGGCCGCATTCTGATCCAGGCAACCGGCCTGTGACATCAGCACTGGTCTCCTGGGAAGCAGCAGGCTTGCACAGATGTGACTTCACTGAGCCCTGCGTAGAGATCTGTATCGTCGGTGATAAAATACTGTTCGAATTGCCTTTGATTTCAGTGCCATCAGACTAGAGGTTGAAGTGTTGTTTTTGTGATGTTGGTAATTTGGGGAGTACTTTAGATTTTGCAATATGCATATGTAAGACAGAACTGTACAGGTGCTGCGTAAGGAATTAGGATTTCCTTATGCTCCACAGCATTATTTTAAAGGTCTCAGTAATGATTGCTTACGTTGTTTTATAGTTTGGTGGGAAAATTAAACTGGAACACTACTTCTTTACAGTGGAAATTCATCTAAAATAGTATGTAAAATCTTACAGAGGAGGGAGGACTTAATCTTTTTTAAATTGTCAAATATATCCAAATTGCTGGAATATAGTGGATTAAGGCATTCTGCTGCCCTGTTACAAGAACTGGAATTCATGATTCACATTCTGATACAGTGATGTGTTGCATCTTTTTAGCCATGTTGTACTTCAAGCCTGTCTTGTTGGAGGATTTTTCCGAAGGGAAGGATTAGGTCTTGAAGATGATGCTGGTGGGATTTCGGAAATACCAATTTTGAAGATTTGCAAAGAATAATTTTGTGAGATTTTTGGACTACAGAATTTGCACGGCTTTAGAAAGTAGGATATCTGATTGATAACGCCGATATGAAGACCTTGGGGAACAGCCACATCCTTGGGGCATTACGTTGTGCTTTCTATCTACCAGTGGTGGTTTCCTTTGGACAAGTTACCATCCCAGCCGAGCTGAAGTCAGCTGTAGTGAAAGTTGCGGTCAACACCACATCCTGCAGCGTCACCTGCGGGTTAGGCTTCAAACTGGAGGAGATGTGCGAGATCACTCCCGCCGGAGAGAGGAGGAATTGTACCTTGCACAGGTCCGACTGCCTCACCAGCTGGGTTTGTGGCTTGCTCCACTTCACCGTCCCTGTAGGCAAACCCTTCCAGTTGAGCTGCATGGCCTCGGATGCAGTCGGCTTTGGTAGCCGAGCCTATAGCTATACATGGAGGCTGGCCCAAGGCCTTATCACCACAAATGACGTACTGTTCAAACCTTTCAAAAACCCCGATTCTGTTATCAGATTTTCCCCTACCAGGGAGTCTGATGCAGGGACTTACCGATGTGATGTGCAGATGTTGAAGACATTCAGAGTCGTCAAGAGGGTCTACTTTGGGGTCAGAGTGATCCAAAATGACTTGATGGATCTGAACTTTCAAAAATCCTTGACTTGGGAACAGAAGTTAGCAGCAAACAAGGGGGAAGGAAACACAGAGAACAGCACCCATGAAGAAGTGCAAGAACAGCAGCACTTTTGGCAAGGAGAATTGTTTTATGAATGCTTGGTAGGAGTTGGAAGTGGAGTGGCAGGGGCTGTCTTAGTGAGCGTGGCTCTCTACTTCTTGCAGAAGATTTTGAGGAGGAGAGCTGCAGAGTAATGAACTGAGCTTTAATGCAATTTTTTGTCTCTGTCTCGTTTTTAATATTGACGCAGTATTTTGTGGCAACATTCATAATTTTTTTTCTGGCTGACACAGTTTATTACCAAATATTTTCTTAAGCTTCAGAGCCTGGTAAGTTAGTACAGGACTGTAGAACCAGAGCTTGAGTCTTAACAGAGTAGTGCAGACAGTAGCTCCAGATGGGGCAAGGCAGTTTGCCTCCCCATTGTGTGAAAGGAAGGTCTGGAATGGTCCAGACAGGAGTTAGAGGATGCTGAGTCACAGAGAGCTGCTTACTGCTAACTACCTTACTCTGCTCCTCTAATGGGCCTTTATTTTACCTCTAGGTGTTTCGTTTTGTTTTTTTTTTTTTTTAATTTAGCTAATCACTTGCGATCCTTATTCCTGTCTTGTTTCCTTAAATTTCTTCTTTCGAGGTGGGCTTACAAACCAGATTTCCTGGCTGGTGTCATTTCCATCAGATCCAAGCGGTTTGGTCTCAGTAGCTGTGAGGCAGTGTGGGGGTGAGGGGTGGACCACCACTGCCTGTTTCCTCTAGAGAGATTCATCTTCTTCCACTGGAGCCTGGAAAACTGTGAAGTATCTTCGAGCAATAGCTTGGAGCTTGCCTTGTTTCCTTTGTAGTGTAGAATAACGAAGCAGGGAGCATTAGGTAGCACAAGCAAATCCTCAATTTGAGCACTGCTGCTTAGGAACATAACTGGGTAGTTTTAATCATGACTCAGAGCTGAGCTCATTCCTAAAATCGTTAAAAGGGGAGGAAGGGAAGAGTTCAGTGGGCTTGTGGAACTTTCATTTTTCCTGGTGGTTAATAAGTATAAAACATGCAGCAACTCCATAAGGAGTATTGTTTCCCCCTTGGTAGCAGAATCCACAGAGGGACCTATTAAGTGCCTTCTCTTTCTACTTTCTGTCTCTTATTTTACAGTAAACAACTATATTTACTAAGTCTGTTTCCTTTTTTTTCTTCTGTGAACTAAAGTACAGGAATGCACAGCACAACCAGTTCTGGGGAAAATAATGATACGACTCTAACATTAAAGATTGAAACACTATTATTTCGTCTTTTTACCAGAACAACAAAAAAAATGCTTTTTTTTGTTGGATATGGAGGTAAATACCTTATTTGCAGAGAATCCTATACAAAAAAAAAACAGACTGAAATGTAGCGAGTCAAATCTTCACGTACAGTGAAGTAGGTAATGAGTATACCAGGACAGTGATCTGTGGACCCGGGGGTTGTCTAGCTGCTTTTGAGTGGAGAAGCAAGCCTGTCATCAGGCTTGAATTCCCAGTTTGTAGTTCTACTGAGTTCCCTGTTTCTGCAGGGAGACTTTAATGGGCACATTAACCAGCAGAAGTTTGGGAATGTTGGGAAGTTTGGGAATGAACCATTCTGCAGTGACTTGGGAAGATGCACTGTCCCTTCCTGATGCCTGGGGTGACCCTCTGGGAAGGGACAGGAGGGTTACCACGCAGTTGTGACAGACAGCAAGGGACTGTGTGTCCTCCTTCTGTCTGGCGATCTGGTCCCGTGGGTCAGAAGCTCCTGAATGGTGATCCAGTTGTCCAAGATTTTCTTGCTTCTGTTCTTCATCAGTTTCCTCTGACTGAACTCCACAATACTGAAGTTTCTCTTGTGCTCAGTGCTGGCTTTTGTCTTTGCTCGGCTGGTCCCTCTGGCTCTGCAATGCTTTTCTCTGTTTCTATTCCTTGGCTAGGAGCATATGCTGCTTTCTCTGAGCCTTAGTCCAGCATTTCCTATTCTTTAGCTTCACTGAGGATATCCTCATCTGTGGTCAATCCTCTTCGTTCTTCTGCAGTTCTCAAGGCCCTGTCCTTTAGCAGCCAGTTCTTGTGATGCTGCTTCAAGGACCGCTTGCTCCTTTTGCATGCCAGCCTCCATCTGTTCCCTTTATCCCCTGCTCTGCCCTCTGGGCTTTCATTGCATCACCTTGGTTTTGCTGACACTTCAGCCGGGTCGCGTAGACGCTCTGCAGCAGCCTTTTCCTGCAGCAAGCTCATGGAGCTCCTGTGACGATTCCTCACCACGCACGTCGTAAGCTGTTTTGAGCTGGCAGCGGTGTGTGGTGGTGGGCACGTATTGTGGCCCGTGCTGATGGTTTGTTCTCCCTGGCTTTAGTTCTGTCCCTGCTCTCTGCACCCTGCAGGCAGAGTTCACCCCTGTGCTGCAGCCCTTTCTCTCCTGGGGTGCTATTTTCACCAACCCAAAGGCACTTAGGGAGCCGCTGGTCCTGTCTGCATTGCTTGCAGCCCCTCTCCTGGCCTCCTGACCAGTGAGGCATTTCTTGTTCCCTGGAAATTGGCCTGTATCAGCTGCATCTGCTTTCCAGGAGTTCTTGAAATCTTCTGTGCTCTGCTACGCTTACACCACAGAAACTGGAATCCCTTAACTCATCGTGGGTGGGGAGGTGGTCTGTAAGTAGCCCTCTCCGTGTGGGCGTGTTGGCACAGAGATCTGCGCTGGGACCTTCCTGGCCATGGGCTGATTCTGCTCCTGCATCAGGCCCTGAATTCTCATCTGGCTGAGCGCTGGTGTCAGCAAAGCCCAGGCCCCCGTCCCGCTCGGGATGGAGGAATGCATGCTTTGCTTCTTCGCCTTTGCTGCTTTTGCTTTCTGCCTAAAACAAACACGCACAAGCTGTTAGATATCTTTGGGGCTATCCTCCCTGGCTGCATGTGAGTCATCTCTCTAAGCATCCTCCAACCATATGCAACGGCAGGATTTCTCTCTTGCCTTAAGGTCTCTCTGCTACTGCTGTAAACAGCCTGAGATGTGGCTTTACCAAGCTCCCAGAGACACTGGAGAGAGCTGCAGGGATGGAGTAACAGCTGCTGAAACTCGGCTCATCTTGATGCATGAGGGCTAATGCCTGAAAGAGATAAAATGAGAGCAGGGAACATTAAATCTGGTTTAGCAAACTTGATAACATAAGGCTGAGGTGACTGAAAAAGATTTTTGAAAGGTATGGGGGCAAAATAGGATGGGATACCTTGCAGTTCAACTCTTCTTTTCCTGTGGCATCGGGTGCAGTAATTGGGTGATTAGGTTCAGTATCGCTGTTGCAATCCTATGGCAGCAAGTAATCAAAGAAAGCCCTGCGGAGAAACCAAACACAAACACAGGTCCCTCCACAGCCTGGCAAGAGGGGCTGGCTCCATGCTTTGGCATGCTGGGGGCCGTATTTTTGTTACTGTCTGAGTGGCCAAACCAAAGAACCAGTGCCAGGCAGGAGCTAGATCAGTCTGTGTTAAGGTTAGTGGATGCAACTGATTAGAAATCCAGCTTCGAGAGACGTTGTCTGACCTTGTGCTTCGCATGCTACGCTATTGCTGCTTTCTAGGAGGCATTTCTGTACCTTCAGTAACACGTTGTACATACCCATCTAGGCAGAGATTTAAACCCGATTTGCTGCAGTTCTCTTTCTTGCGGCATTGCTCGTTCCCTGCTCTGAAGACCGTCCGGGTTGCAGCATCAGATGTTCGGGGAGGCTCATGGGCAGACTTCTGTCTATGCACTTCCAGTGTAATCTGTTCCCCTGTGCTCTGGAGTATTTCTAGGACCTCCTGTAAGCTGGCTCTAGAGACACCTTTTCCATTGTCCTGGTTAGAAGGGGAGCGGATTGCAAAATAGTCCATTCACACTTATTAATCTTGTCTTTTCTTAATGCAGAATTCCTTCTCCTTGCCAAAGAAGTCCCCTGTCCCTGAAGCCGGGTAGCTCTGGTACGGAATTAACTGCTCAGAGGCTCAGCAGTATCTCCCAAATTGGGGAAAGAAATCCATGTAGGTAGGGCTCTTAATTGCTTCCTCCTTCTGCTGCAGAGATGGGAGATGAAATCATATCTTTGTATGTCACGTGTGCTTGTAAGATCAGTATGAAAAAAAGTTACAGTAAACTCCATATTTTGCATTGGCTGACCATTAATCTGCCCTGTTGATACCTGCATTAAGTTATCTGGCTTCTTTTATCTTGAAACATATTTCTAATCAACTTGACTAAAAGCACAGTGAGCCTCTTCTAAGCAGGGTGAAGCACGTTAACTCAGTCTTCTGCCCAGATTTAACACCACAGTGAGCCAGCTCGGCACACAGTGAGCCCTAGATTTCTGTCCTGTGAGACTCTTCTCACCCCCAGGAACTTCTTCTCTTTCTGCAGCTTGTAAAAAGCGGCAGGATCAGCACCATGCAGCATGCACCCATGGTTCAGCCTTCTCGGGAGCCTGCTGCCTGCCTGCCTTCAGCTGGTCCGGATCTCTCCTGTCCATGGGTGTCTTTGTGGCAGGTGCCTGCAGCGTACACCCCAGCATGTGCAAAGAGCAGCCACCCTTTTTAATACATACAAGCAAAAATACAAATAGCTAATGAAAGCAGAAATAGCTACTTCCCACACACCTGATTTACAGACCTCTTTTTGCTTACTGAACATGAAGAAGTGGGAAATTGAACTTTGTAAATGAGAGATACCCATCACAGGAGAGAGGAAGCTGTGTGTTGCTGCGTGCTGCTGCCTGCTCTCCTGTCTGTTTTGCTGCATGGGATGAGACCTCCTCCGGCTGCGTTTGGGGCAGGCTCTGGGATCCCCTCTGTGCTGAAGAACTCTCTGAATAGCGGGAACAGACATATGCTTGGTTTGGGAGCTAATGGTTAAAATCAACAAAGAGAAGCTGATCCATCTGGATGAGCCTCTCTGCTCTTTGTAATGTAAATGCAGGGGCTTGCATCCTGTGGGCAGCTGTGATTTAGAAATGCAGAAAGATTACATGAAAGGTCCAGGACTACCTGTTTTCTCACTGCTTAGCTGAGGAGGTTGGAGTGGGAGTCAAAAGCATCCTTCATCTTTTTATTGTGTCATCCCTTTTTTTTTTTTCCAAGGCGAGCCAGATGCCTGGAGCAAGAAAGATCAATTATTTTTTTTTTTTTATTGCTTATTTTAAGATGGAGAGCTGTGATGGACAGTGTGGCTCCAGCTATCTGAAAGGGTGGGACTGGACCCAACTGGACCCAACAGCATATTGGCATAGTTGCTGTTCGAAACAACACTTTCCTTGTATGCTTTTTGAGTTTTGCAGCAATCTAAATGGCTGATGTTTACATCAGCAGGTCTGCTGGGGGATGGAGGGGAAGGAAGGGAGAGCAGTCTGAGCCGAGGGAAAGAAAGGTCACAAAAAGGGAATAGGGGAGATTGGAGGCGCAGGGAGATCAGTGAAAGCAGCTGAAGCAAGGACCCTTCGAAACAGCACACTCTCCCCATCCCTACATTTCTTTCTGTCTCTTCCTGTAATATTCATGTTTTCTTGGTCACTGTCCCTGTTCTTCCCAACATAACTGGCTGAATTGCAGAAAGAGGTGTTTCTTTCTGCTCTGAGTTGGTAACATGGTGCCTAACTTCTTTTTCCCACACTTGGCCGGTTTGTCTGCCTCACCTGAAGGAGAGGATGGCAGAGACTGCATGCAGACCCTGCGTGCTACCAGTTCCCAGCTGGGTTTTTTTTTTGTGGTACAAATTTCTGCTGCCTGCTGATGGTCCTAAGTATTAGGAAGCAATTAGTACTGTACATACTAAAACCAGACAGATTGTGTGAGGGAGGAAGTCAATTTGTTAATGGCATTAGCATTTGGAAAGAAAGAGGTAATAACACAACGGTGAGGCATAGGCAGCTGTTTAAATTGCTGTTAGCTGCTGAAGCTTATCTAAATTGAATAACTAGATTGCCTTAACTGCTGGAACTCGACTGGCAGCAAAGAGGAAAACAAACCCCATATGCTGCTTTTGCACCGAGATGGGGCTGTCGGGCTCTTCCATCCCCTGCACATTGATCTGTGTTAATGCTTTTACTTGTGCCTGCAGTTGCTTGCAGCAGTTCAGCGATCTGCCGGGAAATACCGAACGGTGCAGCTCTCGGGCTGTTGTGTTCTCGGTCCTCCCTTTGCCACTCGCTCCTGCCTCTCACACGCTGCTTTTCCTCTCCCTTTGGCTCATTTGTTCCCTATCGGGTTTACTGCAGACGTTCCCTAAGCCTCACGCAGGATAAAGGAAACAACGAGAAATGCGGTCATTTTTTTAAATGATCTTTGGTTTTGTAAAATACCTTCCCTAGTCAGGTATTTCAGAGCATTTTACAGCATTTTGTTCCAACCAGCATCTGTCTCTTGCATTTTCTGTATCCATTGCATTTAAAATAGCTGCTCTTGTATAGCTTTCCGAGGCAGAGGGGTCTTTCATTAACCCCTGTCACCAATCCCAGGCTTGTTTGTCTAAACTTGTGTGCTTTTTGTAGAAACTGCCTGTTTCTTCCTGATGCTTTTTCATTTCCAAGGAGGGTCTACTTTATTTGTCTCCTTATGTCTGTTCTGTGAGAGGAGGGCTGGATCGGTGTAAATCCTTTGCTCGCCCTTTTGGTGTTTGCAAGTCGAGTGTCAGTTGTACAGAAAGCGACTAACGAGACCCCCCCTGCCAGTGTCCGGGCTGGGGACCCAGCGAGCAGCGTGCGATGCTGTGTAGGCAGCAAATGTGAGACCCAACGATGTAAGACCTAGAAACAAGAAATCCTTTAAAATGCTTGTGGGGAAGTATTGAGGAGGTTGTTTTCTCAGGTGGGACACCGACGATTAGCTCTGGGGTAGATTCCTTTGAATTCTTGAATTGTTTTGATACTAATTTTAAGGGATTTGCTTGAACTTTTTCTGTGATTTTAAGCAAAGGAGCAGTAAACCCGTTCAGCCACCTTCCCCCTCCAGGAAAAACCCCAAGCAACTCATACGAATTTGAACCTTACGTGGAAATGCTTTAGGCTTCACAGAAAGTTATCTATTTCCCCTTGGTATTTATGTGTAGAAAAATACCTCTGCTGGGACCAGGCCTGCCAAAATATCGCAGCAAGGGCTGCACTTATAGTGGCTACAGCCTTAATGCCTGAAACCTGTGTAGGAGCCTTTGCTGGAAACACACAGACGTTGCTAGATAAACTGGGTTTTGTTCTTAAATGCAGCTGAGCTCTGGTGAGGTTATAGTGGTCGGTTGGTGCTGGCTCTCTGGGACTGACGGGCACAAGGGATGCCTCACAGCATCCTTCATCCCGTGTCCATGCAGCACGGCTTACCGGCGTGCTCTCTCCGCAGGGCTGTGTTTGCCTTTCCAGTAGGACCCTCCTGTTTGTCGGCGAATATACATTTGTCTCCTTGATTTATATCATGTGCAGCGGTATTTAATGACGGCTCTTGAAAAAGCAGGAGTGCCCTTGTGGGGGATGAACTGGGGAGGGATTCATCTCAGTCATGGCCGTTCCCTGCTGGTTTCTTTAATGATGCTGCCCTCACCTTTACAAAGCCCCTTTGCAGCATAAATCCCTGAGCTAATTATGGTCCCAGTGATGAGCGGCCTCGCCTGCAGCTCTGCAGAGCATGGGGCAGAGGGGCAGGAGCCTCCCTGGGGTCTGAGCACAGCTGAGCCCGGCCTCTTTGGGCCCTTTGTCGGGTCTGCTTGGCCATCGGCACCCGGAGGCCAGGGGCTGGGCAGCGTTATATGGCACCTGAATACACTTGTCACCTCCAGCTGTGGGTGGCTGTAGCTTTTGGGAAGAGGAAGAGCAGCTGCTTCCCTCTGTCCATCTCTGTCTCCTTAGGGGCTCAGAGGGGGTCTTGGGAGCCCATCTTGCTGCAGCCGGTGCCTGAGCCCCCCTGTGCACCCCATGGTCAAGCATGGCGTTTCTTTTAGGGGCTACACAAAAGTGAATGTATCCAGGATGGGCTGAGGGAAAGGGTTTGGGTGAGGCTTCCTACAGCCCGGTACTGCTGAGCCCGGTTTCTTATCTGTCCACTCTCCAGCACAAATGTGCCTGGCTTCAGCTTCACTCCGGTGGAGACCCTCGAGCCTGTTCCACTTACAGTTGCTCTAGCTGATCTCTTGACATCCTTCCCAAAGGTAGAAGGAAGCCAATAGTTTTGTGGTTTTTTTTTTTTTTTTTTTTAAAAGCAAGGAGAAATGACTGTGATGAATTAATCTGACATAACACAGACAAGGTGATTTCATGCAGTGTTTCCTGCCATGAAGGAAATTATTTTCTGTAGTGTAAGTGAACCTGTGCAAGCCTGCTAGCTTGTGGCTGATCTAGTGGATATCTTTCCTGGAAGACTTCCAGTCTTGGCTTAAAGGCTGTGATTGATGATGAAGCTTTTTGGCAAGCTATTCCAACAACCGGTTACCCTTTCTTCTAATAAGGTGTATGAAATTTTTGACGTTGAGTTTTCTAGCATTACTTCCTAGTCATTGGAATACCAGCCAGAGCGAGCACACTATATTAACATCTCTAACCAGACCCTCAACACCAGCAATTCCTTGCCCCGAGGACAGTCTCTTCTCTTTTGGTTAGTTATCGCTATCATGGGATAGAATTGGAGTTTACTGTATCTTAATTGACTTAACTTTTGCTGAGGGGTCCAGCTCTGTGTGGATGGGGTCTCACTGGGCTCGTTGTTTGAATTAGCATGTGCAGTTGGCAGTCAGGAAAAATATAGTCCTGGGCCAGGGGAACTCTTGAGCAAGCGAGGTACTAATCGCATTTAGAGCTGGACAGAAGTACTCCAGACTCTTGTAGCTGTCTAAAGTTTCTGAAGATGTTTATTTATGAACTGCGTGCTACTGTAGCCAATAAATAACCATAATTACAGTAAGTACAGTATGCTTACAATGTTTGCCATTTGGTTTTCTTAAAAAAATAGCGTACAACAAAGTTACTGAGAAGAAAACTGCCCTGTTTGTGTGTGGTGAAGCTGGATTAAAATATTCACAGCAGAGGGTTTCTGTGGCTGGGGGATAGCTTTGCAGGTTTAGAGCAGATGGGATTTAGACCCCCCAGGCATTAGCTGAATGTGGTGCCTGCGCTATCACCTGATTCCTTGGGCAAAGGTATGAGTGTCTCCCATTCAAGGCACAACACTTAATCTGTCCTGCTGCAAATGAGAGCTGTTCCTGGTTCAAACTCATACAGCTGTGTGCTGAATTTAGCCCAGACAACCTAAACCCAGAAGCGCAATCTTCAGTCTGCAAGTTCAGTAGTATCGGGTAGATTATTTTCTGTTAAATGTGAATAAATCAGAACTGTAAAGCTCCTCTCATTTGGGAGTCTCAAAACATTTCACCCTTCTTGCACACTCCTTACAGCACCCTTGTCAGGTTGGTTTTTACTGCTGACAAGTAGGATGGACCCTGTGAAATTAGATGGTTTTCCTTAGCGAGCCATTACAGTGTGGAGAACAGAACCCACCGCACTTAACGCATCCCTTCATCTCTCAAGCAGATGCTCAGAGCAGTTAAACGCAGGGGATTCTGAAGGAGACAGGAAATTGATTTGCGACTTGCTGCAATCGTGTGAAGGCAGTAAACTGGTAAGATGTTGAAATCTAAGGGTTTTTCCCTTGCTCTGAAGCCCTTTCCTTTTAACCCCTGTGCTGCATTTTAGGAAGCTTTAACTGGCTTTACGGTAGGCTTCTTCCACATCTTTTTCTCCTGTTGGTGGCTCTGGCTAGGCTTTATGTGTAGGTTTTTTTATAGCCTGGATAAAGTTTAACTAGGTACAAACGCTGCATTTGCACCTGCAAATCCTTTTCTGTGGGTCACCTAACCCCCTGATAAATAAAATGGCAGAGCGGACTGCCGAAGACAAGGCAGTCTTTGTCTTAACGTGGCTTGTGTCTATGTACAAAAACAGAGCTATCTTGTCTGGAGCGAGGTTTAGGCTGTAGCCGTCTGGGCCTGAACTTGGCCATTTTCATCTACCACTGTTGCAAGTGGGAAATCTTTTCTGTCCTCCTCCCTCCCCAGCGTGCCCTGTCCTTCACCCAAGGCGTTTCCCTGCGCTTACCGGTAGCATTTCGTAGCGTGCCACTATCTTCTCTGTTCTGCAGCTTTGGAGTATCGACAGATTCCCCCAAAATTTAAAAAGGGAGAGATTGCCTGTTTACCATGTGTCTTTTTCAGAGTTTCTTTATGCTAATGCTCAGGAAACATGGATGTCAGCTGAGCTGTGGCTGGCTGAGCTAGGTGAGGACGGGTAGCAGAGACAGGACAGGTACAAGGACAGGTTTGCCACCAAGGACTCGGACAGGGACTGATCAGCCTTGCTGAAGCCTGTGCTGCCGTGGGTACGCTGCTCTTGGTGCCCGAGGTAGGTGGTTTGGGTCAGCTCCGATCCCCTACGTGAGCTGCAGTCGCACCTTTGACAGCAGCGGGAATACACAGATACTTTCAAACTGCAAAGAACTTGCAAATACACCATGACCTACTTGTGCCTTGCTTTTCAGAAGGGAAATTGAGGCAGTGAGTGGTGAAGTCATTGCTTGGAGCCATAGATGGAGTCAGTGTCAGAGCTGGGATTAGAGCAAGTGGTTGTAAGGGTGTTGTGGTTATCACTAGGCCATACCTCTTTGCTTCTCTGTGTAATCCTTAAAATGTTGCAAAAGTGCAGCGGTGTTTTGGTTTAAAATGGTGAAACTGTATGTACGGATGATTTACCTTCTCAAAAAAGAGGCATAGCTTGAATTCAGATTGAGGACACTTAATTTTCAAGGGGATCTACTTGTCGCTTGAAGGCTTTAGAAAATACTGTCCCATCAGTTTTACAAATTGGAATATATTCAGGCCATTTGCAATGCAAAACAGTGCAAATTGGAACATTTGAAATCCAACTCATGTAGTTTTTCACTTCATATATAAAACCTGCCTGTGATCTAGTTTAACAAAGAAATGTATGGAAAATGTATTAACCTTCCCGGAGAGATGTTACAGGTGGCTGCTGTTTAAAACCCAGTGTCATTGCAGCATTTAGATACTGTTTTCACCATGCTATAAAGTGTCTTGCTTTCCAACATTGTAAAGTAAAACGGACAGAGCCACCAGTGTTGCCAGGCACATTTGGAAGCATCTGTTGAGACCAAGTTTCTGCAAGAGACATTGCGTAGCCTGCGTGGTCAGACCTGGACTGATGCTGAACCTCAACCCTTGCATTTCACAGGAGTACCTGGCTGTGCTTTGCTTGTGAGAGTTCATTCAGTGTGGTCCATCAAAGCACATTCTTCAGCCCTGGAGGTGTCTAGTTTGCACCTCTTGAAGGGAATTAGCTGTGTCCGTGGGTGTGCAGGCACAACAGCCCCTTGGGAGAGCGGGCGTTTTGGCTGCCCTGGCTGGCACTGGTGATGAATGATGGGTGAACACAACTGGCTTTGCAGAGTCTGTGCCTGAAACCAGCATGAACCTCATGACTGCGGCTAGGCTGTGCGCCGAAGCAGCTCCCTCCCGCTCAGCGATTCCTCCCGAGGAGTGCAGCAGACTTCCTCAGTGCAAAGGATTTCTATTCTGGTCCCCTCTCGCGGAGTACTGGCTGCCCGACAGGATGGGACCTGGGGTGCCTCCAGCGTCTGCATCTCCGGTCGGTGAAGGGGAAGGCTCTTTGGGCACATCATTTAACCCTGCTGCTTTTGTTTGCTCCTCTCCTGAATCGGGCCTGTGCTTCTGCAGGGCTGTAGTGGGCACCATCCAGCAGTGCTCTGAAGGTCCGTAGGTCCACGTAGTTTATGCTTCCTAAATGTTGTCATTATGGCTACTGCTAGTTCTGCATATCGATCAGGTAACTGTTGCCCAAGCCCTAATTTCCTTTGCTTTTGAGCTAACACTGAATTCCTAATTTTCCTTTCGTCCCATCTTTTGTGGGAGAAAGGTTGGAGGCCCAACAAGAGGGAGGCGATAACAAAAATGCAGAATTAACAACAAAATATTTTGCCAAACAAAGCTTCAAAACATCAATAAAAATATTTCAAAATCTTCAAGAACATAAATCATACAAAAATATAATTTATATTTAGCTGTTGTCCTTCTGAAAGAAGTGTTTCAGCCGGCTCGAGGGACTGAGGGGGTAGTTCATGGAGAGCTGCAGAGGGACCTGGAGGAAGCAGAGGACCGGCTTTGGGGAGGATGGTTCCCTGCCTTTGCTGCCTGCCTCAGTCTGCCGTGTATCAGTGGGAGCTGTTGTCGTCTTCTTTTCCACTTTATCCCGGGTGTTATTTGTAATGGAATCAGTGAAGTACCTTTCCTTTTTGCTGCGGCTGTGCTCTTAATGTTTAGACTCTTTCATCAAGTTTATTTTTCTTTACCTGTTTCTTAAAACATTTCTGTTGTTTGCTAAACAAGGAGCCCTTCTTCCTCAGCCCGGACCCTTGCTGTTCGTGAGCCTACCAGTGCGTTTGCCTTCTTGCTTCCAGGGGGGGCCAGATGCTAAAAAAATCGGGATGGGATACTATGGATGTATGCAATAGGCATAACTCCAGGAGGCCAGGGATTTACACATGTAATCTCTCAAATGCTCACTAAGGCATAGGACACGGTAGTTTTAAAATGATTAGCAAGGGCAAGGAATTGGCATGTAGTGTAGAAACGGCACGTCAGTCCCTTGCCATCACGCAGTCCTGCAAGGGTAGCCCTTTGTCAGGTAATTCTGGGACTGAGCTTGCTCAGGCCAGCAGTGCTGTCTGCTGTGAAGGAGGAAGGTACGGGCAGGTGAAGGTCCCTGAAAGCGCACTTGGGATCTAACCAGCAAGGAAGGTAAATCAGCTTCTAGTTACCTTTGGTCAATTGCTTTACCAGGAGACAGAGAGATTTTAATATGCAACATCTATTCCCAGCCATTTTAGTTAATGGTGCACCGCAGCATCCCTGTACATCTCTGGAGCATCAGCCCTCCCATTTACATGAGCTGTATGAGCCTTGGACCTGAAAACCAGGCTGGCTTATTGGTTGGATCTCAGTCTTGCAGTCCCAAGTTGAGACTCATTTTGGCTGGATGGGATGGTTTGTGTAGGGAGACGAATCTGACTGAGTCCAGATTTTCCTTGTCGCCCCAGTGATGGCCTCCTTGCATCTCCAGCTCTTGTTTAAATTATGTAATATTCCTTTTTCTTCCTCCTTTAAGACCCTCTCTCTATTGAAACTGGATATGTTGACATCTCTGTTATTAGGCAGAACTGAATTAGCAGATGCTATAAAAGTATCTCCTTTTCACTTACCCCTTCTCCTCCCCAAATAAAAAGGAAAGAAGCAAACAGTGTAACAAAAACACCCCAAAAGCAGGTGGGATATGGATAACATTGAACGTTGCACCTCACAGCATAACAGTTGATACAAACAATAGGCTGGGGTTGCAAGTTAACACCAGTGTCGTAAAAAAAGCTTTTCACAATCTAAACTCTGTGTTCACCGATCTTCAGGATGGGGCAAAGATCAATCTGTCTTGTGGCTTTATCTCCTTGGGCTGGTTGCTGCAGAATTTGGCTCATATTATGAGGGGGAGTGGGAAAAATCTTGTCCCATAATTCATTAGAGATGGCTGTGACTGGGATTGGTATGGAACATGCTGAACACTGTGAAATCCTCAGTCCCTGTCCTCCCCTTACCCCCCCAAATTCACTGTACATATTCTTAAAAAAAGTCACATTTAGCACTCTGGTTATTTTAGTACATGGCTTCATAAGGCAGAAAAACCTACTGGGTACAGTGTGTGGGGCAGTTGGCCGTCAGAATTCATGTAGAATTCTTTGTTTTACTAGTTTCTTTAAAAAATTTTTAATCGGTTAAAGACCCATGTCTTGTATGAAAGCTTATATTCTTCCAAAACAAACAAAAAAGCTGTTTCTTTCTTCCTCCCTTAAAACAATGTTGTCAAATCCTTTGTCTGGAGTGCTGCTGCGGTACCAAGTTGAAGTTGTAGCAGCCAAGTGTTAAGTAGTTCCCCGTTGGCTTGGGAGGAAGCGTGTCCGGGAGTCCTCTGCTGCGCTGGCCATCGTCAGAGCTCCAGGTAGCTGATCAGGGCCACCATTACTAGAGAGTTAGTTGTGATAACGACAGCGTGTGGCACTGGCCTCGTCACAGAGTCTTCCACCATCATACTTGTCCCTGAAAGAAAGGGAATGGGGAAGGAGCAACTGTCTTGTTGCACAGACACAACTGGATGTCTTGAGGAAAGAGTTGGGAGGGTTGGTAAAATGTTAGTTCTGGAGTTCTGCATGCTCATATTGTGATGGTCACTGCTGAAACTCCC